>NW_022473606.1:0-63455 GCF_009769535.1 Thamnophis elegans
CCTTCCTCTCTCTCCCTCCCTCCCTCCCTTTCTCTCTCTGACTATTTATTTATTTAAATAATTTATATGCCTGCCCATCTCACAGCAGTGAGCCTGGGACAGCAATCCAAGATTTAAAAACCAGCATTTCATAAGGTACAACACTTAATGGTAGTCATAGGATACAAATAAGCAACCAAATTATAGTAGGAAACAAATAAAACAATATAAATTTTAAACATACAAGCAACATGGTTATAGTCATACGTGGAAAGAGATAGGTACTAGGAAAGAGATAGGTACTAGGAAGGAAGAGAAGAGTAATACTAATACAGTCTTAGTAGATAATTTGACAGTGTTGTGGGGATTAGTTGCTTAGCAGAATGATGGCATTCGGGGGGAAAACTGTCCTTGTGTCTAGTTGTTCTGGTGTGCAGTGCTCTATAGCGTGACTCCTGCAGTATACAGGTTCATCGTATGTTTTAGCCTCCAGCCCCCTCATCATCCTTGTTTCTCGTCTCTGTGCTCTTTCCAGAGTCTCGACAACTTTTTTTTTATACTGTGGACACCGGAAATGGAACGACTATTCCAAGTGTGGTCTCGCTAAAGCTTTGTCTAAAGCAGATCTGTAGGATTTGTCTTTCTGACGTCAGCTCTTGAAAACCTACTGCACGGTGGAATATGAGCCTACGAAAACCAGCCTTCCTCGTTCATATTGTATTTATTCAACTTGAGATAATTACTCTGCGCGGGGAGAACCGCTAACATATTTCACCCATTCCCAGATGTGAGGTCAAGTTTGAAATTCACATCGCATTAGCGATGTCCAAACGACGGCTTGAGTCGTGCAATTGACCCAGCTCACAGTTGGTTAGTTTCCAATCCATTAGTTCGCAACTCACATTTTTCACTTCATTACTTCCCGGTTTGTTGGCTCAGAATCTTCTGTCCGTTGCAATCAACTTAGGTGTTACACATGGGAGAGGTTAAACAAAGGCTAGAGAGGTGTAATTAAGCTCTTGGTAGGAAAGAAAAGAAGTAAAAGTATGGAAAGAGGTGGGGGGGAAGGATAGTTCCTTTCTTCAACCTGCTTAACGCATAAAAGAAATAGTGTTATCTCTGATATTGAACAAGGTGAATCAGGTTTATTTCATCATCAAAAAAGCATGACAAAGAATGTTCTTTCTTTGCCAACTCAGGAAGCTTAAACTGCCCATGGAGCTGCTGATACAATTCTACAAATGAATGATTGAGTCTGTCATCTGCACCTCCATAACTGTCTGGTTTGGCTCTGTTACTCAACAAGACAGACACAGACTTCAGAGGATAATTAGAACTGCAGGAAAAAACAATTACTACCAACCTGCCTTCCATGGAGGACCTGTACACTGCAGGAGTCAAAAAAAGGGGCTGCGAAAATAACTACAGACCCCTCGCATCCTGGACATAAATTGTTTCAACTCCTACCCTCAATACAATGCCAAAGAGCACTGCACACCAAGATAACTAGACACAAGAACAGTTTTTTTTTCCTGAACGCCATCCCTCTGCTAAACAAACAATTCCCTCAGAACTGTCAAACTATTCATTAAGGCTGCATTACTATTGCGATTAGTCTTCTCATCGTTCCTATCACCCATCTCCTCCCACTTATGGCTGCAGGACTGTAACTTCTTTGCTTGAATCCTTATGATTTATATCGATTTCCTGATTGCTTATTTGTACCCTAGGACTATCACTAAGTGTTCTACCTTATGATTCTTGACGAATGTATCTTGTCTTTTTATGAACACTGAGAGCTTATGCACCAAAGGCAAATTCCTTGTGTGTCCAATCACACTTGGCCAATAAAGAATTCTGTTCTGTTCCGTTCCGTTCCGTTCCATTCCACTCCACTCCACTCCACTCCACTCCACTCCATCTATTCTATTCTATTCTATTCTATTCTGTTCTATTCTATTCTGTTCTATTCTGTTCTATTCCATTCCATTCCATCCCATTCCATATCTCTATTCTATTCTGTTTTATATTCTATTCTATTATCTTCTATTCCATTCCATTCCATTCCATTCCATTCCATCTATTCTATTCTATTCTATTCTATTCTATTCTATTCTATTCTATTCTATTCTATTCCATTCCATTCCATTCCATTCCATTCCATTCCATTCCACCTATTCTATTCTATTCTATTCTATTCTATTCTATTCTATTCTATTCTATTCTATTCTATTCTATTCCATTCCATTCCATTCCATTCCATTCCAGTCATTCTATTCTATTCTATTCTATTCCATTCCATTCCACTCCACTCCACTCCATCTATTCTATTCTATTCTATTCTATTCTATTCTATTCTATTTTATTCTATTCTATTCTTCCATTCCACTCCACCTATTCTATTCTATTTTATTCTATTCTATTCTATTATCTAAATTCAAGCCTTCAGATGGTTTGGTTCATCATAAAATCACTCATTATAAAAGATAGTAAAAATCATGGGGAAGGAATGTTGGAGGTCTTCTAATCCAATCCCTTACTCAAGGCAGGAGTTTTGCACATCAAAAGTGTTTTTGAAACCCACACAAAGCAGCCCAGACTCAAATCCGAAACCAGATTCCAAGGTATGCAGATGAGATCTTTAATCATCTCGGCAAATCTCCAGATTAAAGGCAGCAAGGTTAGGAAAGCGCTGTTTTATGCCTCTTTGAGCATGCACCTTGGGTGCGCCGAATGCAGGCCCGTGTACAATCTTCAAATTAAATTATTATATTACTTGGCTACACGGAGAGTCCATTAAAGATTTAGTTACCTTCTGTGTGAACATTAAGAAGCCATTACTCAAATTCTATTTAAACAGTTAAAAGGAATTAAAATGTGGAGGAAAGATCATTACATATCACGACCTAATTTTCCAACACAAGCTTAGCGACTGATAGATTGCTTAAACCTCTCCTAGGTTTCAGTTTCCCACTCAATAATTTAGAGCCTAGAGTGGGGGGTTATGTTGATTTATAATTTGTTACCATCAGTCTTTCTTGGCAAGGGAGAACACAGCGCTACTGTAATCTCCTTCATTTCGTAGGCTTTATTTGAAGTCATGCTCTTTTCTCAGTTCTTCTCCTCCAAACTTGATAGCTGTTGGGAAGAAAATGGCACCCGTTTGCCAAAGGTCACCTCCCTTTGCATTTGGTTTGTTAACAGAAGAGAATAACAGATTTGGAAGGGACCTTGGAGGTCTTCTAGTCCAACCCTCTGCTTAGGCAGGAAACCCTACAACACATCAGACAAATGGCTATCCAACACCTTCTTGAAAACTTCCAGTGTTGGAGCATTTGCAACTTCTGGAGGCAACTTCTGTTCCACTGATTAATTGTTCTCACTGTCAGGAGATTTCTCTTTAGTTCTCAGTTGCTTCTCTCCTTGATTAGTTTCCATCCATTGCTTCTTGTCCTGCCTTCAGATCAGTGGTTGGTTGCAGGTGGCACACCCTGGTATGGTTGTACTGATGCCTGCCAGAAGCATCCGGGTACCATTCCAGTAGCAATAGCAGTTAGCAATAGCAATAGCAATAGCAATAGCAGTTCGACTTATATACCGCTTCATAGGGCTTTCAGCCCTCTCTAAGCGGTTTACAGAGTCAGCATATCGCCCCCAACAACAATCCGGGTCCTCATTTTACCCACCTCGGAAGGATGGAAGGCTGAGTCAACCCTGAGCCGGTGAGATTTGAACAGCCGAACTGCTGAACTGCAGTCAGCCTGCAGTGCTACATTTAACCACTGCGCCACCTCGGCTCTGGAGGGCTCACCCACCCAACCAAGCTCCTTACCTGTATTTGAACTGTTTGGCGCTTCCGTGCACATGCACAGTGTGTACAGCGCCTACATGATGCTCCGCCAAGCAGCTGGAGTGTCACGGAGGTGTCACAAGAGGTAAGGATGCATGTGTGCGCAGCAAGCATTCCTGAGGTGCATGCCGGGCTCCGTTGCACTGTATCAATTGCACCGGGATCCGGAACCCACCACTCCTTCAGATGCATAAAACATAACAGGATAACAGAGTTGGAAGGGACCTTGGAAGTCTTCTAGTTCAACCCTCTGCTCAGGCAAGAAGCCCCATGGGTGGGATTCAGTGGTGGGTTCCTCCTGGTTTGGACCAGTTTGGTCGAACCGGTATTAGCTGGGCAGCCTGAGTCGCTGCCAGTTCCATGCCCCTGAACCCCTGGTGGGATTCAGCCGGTTCGGACAAGTTCGGGTGAACCGGTTGTTATGATTTTGTGCAGTTTGGAGAACCGGTAAAATCAATAGCAATAGCAGTTAGCAATAGCAGTTAGACCTATATACCGCTTTCAGCCCTCTCTAAGCAGTTTACAGAGTCAGCATATCGCCCCCACAGTCTGGGTCCTCATTTCACCCACCTCGGAAGGATGGAAGGCTGAGTCAACCTTGAGCCGGTGAGATTTGAACCGCTGAACTGCAGATAACAGGCAGCTGAAGTGGCCTGCAGTACTGCACCCTAACCACTGCACCACCTCGGCTCAAATCAACCACCGGCTAGCCACACCCCCACGCCCCACGCCCTTCCCTATATATTATCTTCCCTTCACAGAGTTAGTCTGCAATGCTACACTCCCACTACTGTGCCACCAGGGTGCCACCACAGCACAGTCGTGCAATGGAGGCAGTCCCAAGGCTCCTATCCTTCCTCTTCGATTTCTTCTCCACAATCCTTTTTCTCCTATTTGCAGGCCTTTGTAATTTCGTGATTTTCTTCAGTTCTTTCTCTTTTATTCCACTGTCTCCAGGGTCTGCCATGTCCACTATCCAAGCTTTTTTGCCTTATTGACAATTGTTAAGTCTGGGATCTTCTGTGGCAGGTGCTCATCTGTTTGAATTCTAAAGTCCCAGAGCACTTTAGCTTCTTCATTTTCGATGACTTTCTCTGTTTTATGATCCCACCAGTTCTTTCTTGCAAACAAATGGAATTTCTCACACATCTTCCAATGTACCCACTGAGACTAGCTTCTTCTTCTTATTTTTTTTTCTTCCATAAAACAAGCAATAAAAGCAGTCGCTACTCCATTTTTGCCTGGCCAAATTAAAACCCGTGATTTTTTTCTTTCTTTCTCCCCAATGGTTATTTTGAGGAGATCACGTTTTCAGCTGCAAGCTGCCATATATAAACAGGAAGCAAACCCCACACTCACTCACAATGGTGATGTTACCTAGTTGGGTAACGAAATGTCTGCAAGAAAACTGACAAGTTCAGATAGTGGCAAATGTACAGAAAAAACAACCATATATATAAGCCAAATACCACACAATCATCACGAATTCCCCAGAACTGTAAAGCCTACAAACTTGACATTTGGCACATATGGCCCTCTTGACATCTAGATGCTTGCTAAGAAAGGATTTTTTGAAACAACCATCAGATCCTTAGTATTTCTTATACAGTAATTAACATGCTCTGATGCGAAGGAGGTCTACTCCCCGTCCCCACCTATAAATAACTCCGTTCCAACTGCCAGTTGCCTAATATTAACACATTCTGATTGTGATGCTAAGCATTTAGACATTCTACTCCCACTCCCCACCTGAAAAGAACTCTGTTCCAACTGCCAGTTGCCTCACATTCCATTACCTCAGTTCAAACTGGCATATGGTCCACTCCTTCACTCAGGGGCGGTCCAGGGCTCCTTACAGTACTGAACATCGTACCTCACAAAAATGTTTATGCCTTCCACCTATAAAACTGCTTCTGGACTCAAGGTGGCGGGTACGATTTTCCCTTATGATTTCAATCACTGACCACCACTGAGCCAACAGAGTGAACCAGAGTGAACCTGATTTTGCCTGCATTGCCTGATCACATAGTTTCATTGTGAAGCATGGGTATCCAGCTAGTACAACATATTTTAACAAAATGATTACCCATGCTTTATCAAACAGTCTCTGACCACTCAACCCAATACAACACAACAAACACAAACCCTAAAACAAATTACTATGCCATACACCAATAATATCTCAGAAACTACCAACAGACTATTACAACCACATGGAATCAGCATAACACACAAGCCAACTAAAGGCCTTCAAAACATCTTAAGCAGACTAAAAGACCCAGAAGAAAAAAACAAAACAGGGTTCATCTACCACATATAGTATAAGGACTGCAATAACCATCTATAACCACTATGTAAGACAAACAGGCAGAAGATTGGAAGAATGCATCCATGAGCACCAACTAGCAGTCAGAAGACATCATGAAAACTCTTTCCACTTTCACCCACATTTGCTCCATTAATAAATCCATCTATTGTCTTATCTTTATCTTCTATATCTTCATTCTCCCCTTTAATTTTTGGGGCTCCAACCCCATCATCTCTTGCTGTGAGGAAAACAAGTCTTTCCAACTTCTTCTCAATTCTCCGCTATCCTTCCAATAGATTTTGAATTCCAGCCAAGATATTTTGGAATTTTAAGGTTTCCTCATCTGAATATTGATCCATGTTTCCAAAACAGGAGAAAGGAAGGAAGGAAGGAAGGAAGAAAGAAAGAAAGAAAGAAAGAAAGAAAGAAAGAAAGAAAGAAAGAAAGAAAGAAAGAAAGAAAGAAAAAACTTAATAGCCACTGCCACTCTAGCCTTCCAAGCCTCTTTTATTTTTTTTTATTTTAGATTGACTTTAACATAAGTTCTTTTATGCTCTTCAAAGGAGAAGGGTTCTGTCCCCCCCCTCTTTTCTTTCCCCTGCCAAAATAGTTCTCAAAGGCACCTGCGAAAACAATTCATGCCCTTGGCTCTTTATCAGTTTCTGTAAACAAGTTGCAAACCCTTCAGCTACAAAGTCAGTGAAGTCAAAGAAGGAAAGAAAAGAGATATGTTGTTTCAAAAACCTCAGCCTCTGACCTCCGAAGTGGCAGTGTGCTACTTTTCACTTTCTAATATTTATCTCTGGTTTATAAGAAACAAAGTTCTTTAGATTTCTTTTAGGGAAATTTAATAACAAGTAAAAGGAAGAATTGTTAAAATAAGAAGGAAGGTTTTAATCCAGAAATCAAAAAATAAAGCAACAAAAAGCAGAAGAAGAAAAAAATCAATCTGTTCACTTTAAGAGGAGAAATGAGAAACGCTGCGAGCACTTCAATCCACAAAGAATAGATACAAAGAAAAGAAAAGCTTTCCACAGCAATCCAATTAGGGTTAATTTCGCCGCTCAGTTATTTTGCTTAAGGATCTAATTTGGCTTCAAATAAAAATTTCTTTGGGCAGTCTTTCGCAAAATAGAAAAAATACCTCACCAGATGGACTCACTTTCTCTTTTCTCTTCCTTCCTTCTGGAGCATCCCAATTTCATCAGCCTGGGGGCTGCCTGTTTACCACCGGCTTGAAGTGCTTCCCTTGGGTCGATCAGGGAATTTGCTATGTCCCTGAGACCAGCAAGGCTTCATCTTCCTGATCACCATCTCTACGGGACGGTTTAGGTCTTAATGGACCGTCCAGCGGCAAAAGTGTCAACGGTGGTCTCGGAGTATCAAGACCGCACGTTGTGACATCATGACGTGGCCCCTCCTTCCTCATAATAAACACTCTTTAATTTCACACCATATGAACAGATATAACCAGAGTTTCAGTTGGGAAAATGTGACCATCCTAGACCAAGCAAAGTCCAAAAATGCAAGGGAATTTCTAGAAGCCTGGCAGTCTGCCAAATCAGCAATCAGTAGATACAGAGACATTAACAATTATAGATTATGCAAAAGAGACAATCAACCTCTACCTATCAATCATCTATCAATCTATCAATCTATCAATCTATCAATCTATCAATCTATCAATCTATCAATCTATCAATCTATCAATCTATCAATCTATCAATCTATCAATCTATCAATCTATCAATCTATCAATCTATCAATCTATCAATCTATCAATCTATCAATCTATCAATCTATCTATCTATCATCTATCATCTATCATCTATCATCTATCATCTATCTACCATTTATTTCTCTCTCTCTCTATTATTTTTCTCTCTCTATTATCTTTCTCTCATCTCTTTCATCTACCTACCTATCTGTACCTATCCACCTACTTTCTTATCATTTATTTCTCTCTCTCTATTATTTCTCTCTCTCTCTATTATTTCTCTATTTTCTCTCTCTCATCTACCTACCTGTCATTTATTTCTCTCTCTCTCTATTATTTCTCTATTTTCTCTCTCTCATCTACCTACCTGTCATTTCTCTCTCTCTCTCTATTATTTCTCTCTCTTCTCTATTATCTCTCTATTATCTCTTTCTTTCTTTTATCTCTTTCTCTCTCTCATCTATCTATCATCTATCAATTTCATCTATTCATCCATCCATCCATTCTTCCATCCATCCATCCATCTATCCACCCACCCACCCACCCACCCACCCACCCACCCATATCTATCTATCTATCTATCTATCTATCTATCTATCTATCTATCTATCTATCTATCTATCTATATCTATATCTATATCTATATCTATCTATATCTATATCTATATCTATATCTATATCTATATCTATATCTATATCTATATCTATATCTATATCTATATCTATATCTATATCTATATCTATATCTATATCTATATCTATATCTATATCTATCTATATCTATCTATCTATCTATCTATCTATCTATCTATCTATCTATCTATATACATACATACATACACATACGCGCACGCGCATGCGCGCGCACACACACACACACACACATATATATAATCTATTCATCCATCCATCCATTCTTCCATTCTTCCATCCATCCATCCATCTATCCACCACCCACCCACCCACCCACCCACCCACCCACCCACCCACCCACCCACCCACCCATCTATCTATCTATCTATCTATCTATCTATCTATCTATCTATCTATCTATCTATCTATCTATCATCTTAGCAAATAATTGGAGATGCTATCTAGGCACCCCAAGTCCCTGATTCATCTTTTATTCATTTTTAGAAAAGGGCCAAGACAGTCCTTTAATTTCTCATTTATAGCTGAATAGCTTTGGGGTCTTGTGTTCCTTTATAATTGATACCTTCAATAATTCACCACCTTCCTCTGATGCCATTGTCTTCATTAAAAAAGGGAACAAGACAACCAGCCAAATATGAAATCAGACATTGTTTAATATTTCATGGGTCTTCCTCATATGGGTAATAAGAGAATGTAGAGTTCTCTTATTGCTCAATGGATGAGAAACTTTTTGCTAACTAGATACCTTGTTATTCACCCATCCATCCATCCATCCATCCATCCACCCCCTTCCCCAAACTATTAGAGCAAATATTCATGAAGATTTCTGTAAATGAGCAGTGCAAGTTATGAGTATAAGGTCTCTTTATCTGTGAACCTCCCCAAATGGCCACAGACATGTTTGAGATTGTCACATGTTAAAGTTCAAACAATCACTAGATTATGTAGAACAGCAGAATAACAGAGATGGAATTGACCTTGGAGGTCTTCTAGGCAAATCCTCTACAGTACCAGGAGATTGTCACTCTGAACAAATGGCTGTCCAATCTCTTCTTGAAAACCTCCGGTGATGGGCTGGAGGCTGAGTCATGACAACTAGGCTTTTTCCTCTTTTGTGTTGGATTGAAAAGTTTCACTCTCTTATCCAAGCAGCTTTTTCAGTCCGAGCAAGTTGATAAGGGAACCTGAAAAGGCCGGGAGTCATCGGAATATACCAACTCCTAAAATTCTTAGGGGTCATTATATGTTGCCTCCCTGGTGAAACTTTCTGAAATTTGAACTTTCTGGGGATGGATGAGAGAGTGGTGTAAAAAAAAAAAGTGAGGGACAAATAAGTCCAGTTGCCCTAACTCAGCTTCCAGATTATTCTACCTCTGTGCCTAAGAATCTTCATTGATATAACTCCAGTAATGGAGCACTCACAACTTCTGGAGACAAGCCATTCCACTGATTAATTGTCCTCACTGCCAGGAAATTTCTCCTTAATTATACTGTAAATTTGATTTCTCTTTGATAAGCTCTGCCCATTACTTCTTGTTCTGCCCTCAGACCTTTGAATAATAGGCCAACTTCCTGTTCTCTGTGGTAGCCCCAAGTACTAGAAGATTGTTATCATATCCTCTCTGCTCCTTCTCTTTGTTAAACTAGACACACCTAATGTAGTTTCTGCAACAATTCATTGTATAGTTTAGCCTCCAGTCACCCAATCACTCTCGTTGCTCTTTTCTGCACTCTTTCTAGAATCTCAATATCTTTTTAGAGTCTCAACATCTTTCTAGAGTCTCAAAGATGCTTTTTCAAGTGGCAACTGGACTTTCTGGTTTTTCTTTGAAGAAAACCTGTCAGTGTTTCAAGTAACACACCCATAGAAAGCAGAACTCCAAGGCAGGTAGATTCCTCAAAGAACAATTTACTGGACATTTCATATTGGCACAATTGTTGAAAACCGACTCTGAAAATTCCCATGGTTTTCACCTAATTAAAAAAAAAGTTTTCTTTCCCTACCCCAAAGTCATCACATTGTCCAATAGAGGTGCTGGCCAGTTGCTCCTCTTTTCCCCAGCACCTGTTGGAATGTCCTTGGTTCCCACAAGAAAACTTTTTGTTTTGACTACAAACCCTAGCTACCTAGTCTTCCCACTCCCTGTCCCGTTGTCTGCCTTGTGGCAATCCTGAAGCCTCAAAGATGGCCTCAGCCAGGTTCTCTTCAGGGTTGACGGCACCTTTGGGACAACCATGACCTGGATGATCGAGAATATCCATTGACATTTCTAGAGTATCATCATCATCATCATCATCATCATCATCATCATCATCATCATCATCATTTTTTTTCTCTTCTGCATGGCAAAATTCATCTTTCAGGAAAGTGAATAAAGTTGCTCATGCATTGGAAATAAGAGCAGAGGGACCCTTTGTCATGCCTCCGTTGGAGTCTGACTCTGAGATGGAAGACGAACAGCTGACAGAGAGTGGCTCCGTTGGCTGTGGAGGAAACTGGGGAAGGGCAAAATCAGGCTGGGCAGAGCAGGGGAGAGGTACTGATGAATACCAAGCCCCCCGGTGGTGGGTTACGAACGGTACGCCCCAGTACGGGCATACTGGTGCTTGCCAGGACCACCAAGTATCGTTCTGCTATGGTGCTCTGGAGGTCCCACCTGCCCACCCGCACTCCTTACCGGTATTTGAGGTTTTGGGGGCTTCCGTGCATGGGCATGGAGTGTACGGCACCTGCGTGAGGCCCCACTGAGCAGCTGCAGTGTCACAGAGGCATTGCGGAGCATTACGGGCGGTAAGTATGCATGTGCGTGCTGCATGTGTGTGCATGCACTGTGAGCATTCATGTGATGGATGCCTGGCCCCGTTGCACTGTACTGGTTGCAACAGGATCCGGAACCCACCACTGAGCCCCCCCTCCTCATCCTAGGGTGCACAGGGAAGAACACAGAAAAGAGCAATGTGGGTTGTGTGGCTTACAAGGAAGGAAAGGGCCCCGATTCCCTTCACACAGAACACCTGGGGATGGAGTTTAAAGAAGAGGCAGGTTTGTTGAGAACAAACACTGAGTTCATCTGGTGTTGAGAGTTGTGGCCTGTATTCCTGGCATTCCTCCTCCTGACTGTTTGAATTATTGCCCTGGTTTTTTGCTTCTTGGACTCATTATCTTGCCCTGCTGGAATGATTGATTGCAGTCATTCTGATTACAGCATTTGGAGTATCTTCATCCAGAAGCTGCTGTAGGTTTGTGAGAGAGCTTTCCTCCAGGCCGGAGAGTAAACGGGACATTGGGGGCAAAGTTGGTGCCAATAAAGGGACTCATACCAATGCTCTGGCTGTGCTACCTTCCAACGGACCTTGGATGAAGCAGATTATCTAGACCCTTTTCAGTCTGGTTTCAGTCCTGGTTACTCCACCGAAACCACTTTGGTCACACTGACCGATGATCTCTGGCGGGCCAGGGACAGAGGGCATTCCTCTGACCTTGTGCTCCTTGACCTCTCAGCAGCCTTTGATACCATCGACCATGGTATCCTTCTGCGACGGCTGGAAGAGGTGGGAGTGGGAGGCACCGTTTTAGGGTGGTTCTCTTACCTCTCGGGCAGGTCGCAGTCAGTGTTGATCGAAGGACAGAGGTCGACTCCTAGGCCCCTCAATTATGGGGTGCCGCAGGGGGTCGGTCCTGTCCCCCCTCCTATTTAATATCTACATGAAGCCACTGGGTGAGATCATTCGCCGGCACGGGATTAAATACCACCAGTATGCGGACGATACTCAGTTGTATCTGTCCGCCCCGTGCCAACTCAGTGTAGTGGTGGAAGTGATGTGCCAGTGCCTGGAACTGTTAGGGTCTGGATGGGAGCGAACAAACTACTACGCAATCCTGACAAGTCCGAATGGCTGTGGATGTTGCCCCCTAAGGACAGTCCAGCTAGTCCGTCCTTAAGCCTGGGAGGAGAAAATTTGCTCCCCTCAGAGAGGGTTCGCAACTTGGGGGTCCTCCTTTTGGATTTATTTGATTTATATACCACCCTTTTCCCCAAAGGGGACTCCTTGGGGATCGCAGCTGATTTTGGAACATCACCTGTCGGCTGTGACCAGGGGGACCTTTTCCCAGGTTCACCTGGTGCACCAGTTGCGGCCCTATTTGGACCGGGAGGCACTTCAAACAGTCACTCATGCCCTTGTCATCTCAAGACTGGATTACTGTAATGCGCTCTACTTGGGGCTGTCCCTGAAAAGTGTTCAGAGACTACAATTAGTCCAGAATGCAGCCGCCCAAGCAATATTGGGTGTACCAAGGTACACCCATAATACACCTATCCTCCGCGAGCTGCACTGGCTTCCCATTGGTCTCCGAGCATGATACAAGGTGCTGGTTATCACCTTTAAAGCCCTACATGGCCTAGGACTTGGATACCTGCAAGACCATCTTCTGCGGCATACCTCCCTAAGACCATAAGATTGCACAGGATGGGCCTTCTCCGGGTGCCTTCAGCAGGACAATGCTGGCTGGCGACGCCTCGGAGTAGGGCCTTCTCTGTTGCTGCTCCGGCCCTACGGAATGAGCTGCCCCCAGAGATCCGGGCCCTACCCACTCTCATGACCTTCCGTAAAGCTATTAAAACCTGGCTTTTCTGGCAGGCCTGGGGCTGTTGACCTCTTGATTGAGGTGCATGTTGTGCTTCTTCTTAATTTTGTTGTATCTTATTGTTTTAATTCTTTTTTAATATTTTCCACTTCTGTAAGCCGTCCAGAGTCCTTCGGGATTGGGCGGCCTAGAAATTCAATAAATGAAATGAAATGAAATGCCATCACATCCTTGCAGGAGATTCCCCAATGTTGATGGGTGGCTTTTTGTTCTTGTCATTGCCCAGCAGGAGCCGTTGGAGTTGCCACCAGACTCCGACAGCGAGGGGCCCTATGAGTCAGCTCTGGAGGAGGTGGAGGACCCTGGACAGGGTTCCGACTCCGAGCAGGATGCAGAGAGGCTGGTTGGCGACCAGGAGGCGCCTGAGCCTTGGACCAATGGGGAGGAGACAAGGGAGAGTGATCCAGACATCAGTAGTGTGTTGTTCCTGGATGCCCGGCACCGAAGAGCTAATAGGCATCAGGAACAGTTGCGCAAGTACAGGAGGTAATTGCACTCAGCTGGTGGTCATTAGGCTCCTCTCCAGACTATAAAAAGACTGCTTGTGCACACGTCCCTCTTGCAGAAGTCAATGCATGAACTAATGTTGGAGAATAGAATTGTGAGCTTGGCAGGATGGATTGCTGCCAAGACATCTGTGTTGGATTGCTGCCAAGACTTATCTGTGCCGGCTTGCTGCCAAGGACCTGTCTGTCTGTTAATAAATTCCAGAACGTATCTTTGACTCGGAATGTGTTGGTGTGGGAAGAGGGGGGTCAGAACAGTTCTCTAGATGTTTCTTCAAACGATTGTCCCATACAGGAACCCCCATAAACTCACCCTCACGGTCCAATGCTGCTGCGAACGTTATCTTACACTTTGAGAAATGGAAGCAATTGTTTCTCTGAATGTAGCTAGGGAACAGCTCCAAAACACCCAGATAGCCTTTTCTATTGAACTGGAATCAGCCTCTCTACTATTTTTTTTTAAGATCCAAATTTATTGGGAGAAAATAGAAGGTTGACTCTCTGCAGCATTCCACTAAATTTATTTTGGATTTTGGAGTCATTTGGTGGCAACCGTGCCAACAAAACTGTGCTGCTGTGTTACGAAGAAAGTCTTCAGGGCAACCAATTTTTGACAGCACTACATTTAAAATGGAATGAAATAGATGACTTTGTTTTTCTTTCCTTTTTCCTTTTAATAGCAAAAGAAAGCAGCTGAAAAGCGCCTGGAGTTGTTTGAGGGTGGAATTTCAGCCATATTTATTGCTTCAGCTCAGAGGAAGTGGGGGCTCGGATGAATACTTTTTATGAGTTACATTTCCCCCTCAGTTATAATATTAATTAGAATCAGTGTGGGACACTGATTGTCAAGCTCCCCATGTAATCTCTGGCTGCATCGTAATGAGAATATTAACCTGGGTTTTAACATTAAGTAACGTTCTACCTGACCTACTCAATGTTTAGTCCAATTATTTCATAAGATATAAAGAGCCACCTGAGATCCATCTATTCAGCCATGGACTTTGTTGATGACAAAGTTCAGTTGGAAGCAGCGGAGGACTTTGTCTGATGATGTTAATGGATCTTAAAAGAAGCCAACTTTAATCCCTTTGAGACTAATTGTCTAAATTGCAAATAATAATGTTTCTTAGAGGGGATCCCAGAATTGGCTGCAGTGACCTTTTCACTTGGTCATTCTTGCAAAGTTTTCCCATTTTGGATTCCCAATTGTATCAAATGAAGTGGTAATTAGAGAGCAAGGTGGATCCTGTGTTTCTTGAAGCCTTCTAATTGTTTTTGGGAAACCAAGCTTGATTAATCGGATTTTAGAGGGGGGGGAGAGAGACAGACAGAGAGAGAGAGAGAGAGAGAGAGACCAAGTGAGAAAGGAAGAGAGAGAGAGAAAGACATGAAGAAACAGAAAGAGAGAGAGAGAGAGAGGAAGGAAGAAAGAGAGAAAGAGAGGAGACAAAGAGGAGAGAGGAGAGAGACCAAAAGAGAAAGGCAGAGAGAGAGAGAGAGAGAGAGAGAGAGAGAGAGAGAGAGAGAGAGAGAGAGATAAAATAAGAGGTACACCAAGTGAGAAAGGAAGAGAGAGAGAGAAAGACATGAAGACACAGAGAAAGAGAGAGAGAGAGAGAAAGAAAGAGAGAAAGAGAGGAGAGACAGAGAGGAAAGAGAGAGGAGGGGAGAGAGAGAGAGACCAAAAAAGAAAGGAAGACCAAAAGAGAACGGGAGAGAGAGAGAAAGAGAGAGCAAGTGAGAAAGGAAGAGAGAGAGAGAAAGACATGAAGAAACAGAAAGAGAGAAAGAGAGGAGAGACAGAGGAAAGAGAGAGGAGGGGAGAGAGAGATCAAAAAAGAAAGCAGGACCAAAAGAGAATGGGAGAGAGAGAGAGAGAGGAAGGAAGGAAGGGAGAGAGAGAAAAAGGAGAGAGAGAGAGAGAGAGAGAGAGAGAGGGAGAGGGAGGAGAGAGACCAAAAGAGAAAGGAGGACCAAGACAGAGAGAAAAAGAGGGAGTATAAAGTTATAGAGGAAGAGGAAGGAAGGAAGGAAAGAAAAGAAGGGGGGAAGAAAGCGAGGGGGGAAGGCAAGAAGGAAGGGAAGGAGAGAAAAAGAAAGAAATAATTTGAGATAACCTATTCCTATACACAAAGACTTTTCCTCTTCCCTAAAACCTCCTCATGGATTTGAAACCACGAGTTTCAAAAAGGAAGGACAGAAAACATCCGTAGACTCCTAATCCTTTGCTCCATGTAGATTAGCATTTAGCTGTTCCCATTTAGATGCCAATGGCCAAAAATTTGCAGGGACAGAAAGAGAAAATGCTCTATATTGATATACAGCCTACATTTGCAATGGAGAGGCCATCCTTGGAAATGAATGGAATATTGGCTATATTACTCCGAGGAACCCCATTCCTTTACCATCATGACCTCCGTGCTCCTAAGAGTCCATCTGGGGACTCTAATTCTCTAAGAAGAAGGAAGCCCCATCATCTTTCCAGGCAACCAATGCCTTCACGTAATGGATGTCAGGAACAGTTATATTTTCTCTCCATCTTTTCCTCCAAATTATGTCAAATCTCATTATGCACTCTGTTTTCAGCACTTGGTGCTGCAAGAGCCAATTCCATGTAATCTGACATGTGGTGGCAGAGGCCATGCACAGATTTCCCATAATATGGCTCCATCCTCCCCCCTGGAACTGTTCTCCGTGGAGTGCTAAAACAGACCTTACCACCACACTGATTTGCTATCTGGACCAAGAATAGACTAGGATTTTTTTTTCTATTTCTCCCTCTGCATCGTTCTGGTCCTCCTCCATTTGAAAAGATGTGGAGACTCTAGAAAGAGTGCAGAGAAGAGCAACACAGATGATTAGGGGACTGGAGACTAAAACATATGAAGAACGATTGCAGGAACTGGGTATGTCTAGTTTAATGAAAAGAAGGACTAGGGGAGACATGATAGCAGTCTTCCAGAAAGAAGAGGGAGTCAAGCTAGTTTCCAAGGCACCTCAGGGTAGAACAAGAAGCAATGGGTGGAAACTAATCAAGGAGAGAAGCAACTTAGAACAGAGGAGAAATTTCCTGACCGTTAGAACAATTAACCAGTGGAACCAATTGCCTCCAGAAGTTGTGAATGCCCCAACACTGGAAGTCTTTAAGAAGTTGTTGGATAGCCATTTGTCCGAAACGGTATAGTGTTTCCTGCCTAGGCAGGGGGTTGGACTAGAAGACCTCCAAGGTCCCTTCCAACTCTGCTATTGCATTGTATTGTATTGAAAAGAGCAGAGAACAGTGATGGATTACCTTTTTGTCGTTGCATGCCGAAAGCGCACCGTGCACCCATAATGCAATGCATGTGCAACCCCCCATGTGCCCCAACTCCCCACACATGTGCATGCAACTCCCCCCCCACATGCATGCACATGCAATCCCCCCATGGGACCACCAATCCCCACTGTATGCATGTGTGACTCCCCCACATGTGCCCCACCCCCTGTGCATCCACCCGCAACCCCCGTACATGTCTGTGACATGCACAAGTATCTCCTGTATGTGTGGCAGAGACCCTAAAATCAGCTGGCCAGTGGGAGGCACGTGCCCATGCCTGGTGGAGCTGAGCTGGGGCAACAGCTCAGGTGTCTGCAGAGAGGGCTCTGTGTGCCACCTGTGGCATGTGTGCCATAGGTTCGCCATCATGGGCATAGAACATGGATTCATAGGATTGGAAAGGACCTTGGAGGTCTTCTAGACCAAGTCTCCAGATAACAGAGTAACAGAGTTGGAAGGGACCTTGGAGGTCCTAGTCCAACTTCCTCGTCCAAGCAGGAAACCCTCTACCACTTCCGACAGGTGATTGTTCAGTCTCTTCTTTAAAAAACCCAGTCTTGGAGCACCAAAAACGTCTGAAGGTTGTAAAAGTTCGAAGGATAGACGAGATCGACAAACTCGCACTGGATCGCTGCCGTTCGGAGAGACTGTAAGAACTGGCTTATAGTCTTGGACTCTTTCTGGACACACTGACGGAATGTGTAGCGGCAGGAGATCCTTGAAGGTGTGGGAGGGTAATGATTTCTCAGCTTCGCATAAATGTGTTTTTATTTTCCATTATCATTTTCGTACAGTCACATATATACTGTGCATAACCGGGGCCATATAACATTAAACAATAAATACAGCCATTCCTCTTGTCAACAATACCCCCCAAAATAGAAACCCAATGTACCTCTTCGACCCTCCATACACCCTTTCTTTCGCCCCCCCCCCTCCAACTTTCCATCTTCCCTCCATCATTCCCCTCTATCCTACTTCCCCTCCCCCTCTACCACTCCTCTCTCCCGATACACTCCCTCCCTTCCTTCTCCCTCTCCCTCCAGTCCTCTCTCCCACCCTCTCTACCCCTCTTTCTTCTATCCCTCTACTCCTCCCTTCGGTGTATTTCTACAATCTATTAATATATTCAGCTTCGATATGAGGGTGTCCCAGCTGAGCTCATATATGGCCTGAGGTGAAGCCAGAGCCCTGGCCGTATTGAACATTTCTGGACCGCAGGAGCTCAAAAAGAAACTGCACTTGCAGTCTGCAGGCAGGTTGTGGTTGTTGTTGGCGATTAAAAAACATTCGAAACGCTCCAGGAACCCGGTCCAAGGCCCGCAGGCGGTACCGAATGGAGCGAAGGGTGGAAGCGAAGCCATGACCTAGCATGAGGTAATCATCATTCTCTTCAGAGACAGAATAAAAAAAACTTCACTCTCTTGTTTTTTATCTTTTCTAGCGCTGTTCAGGAAGGCACCTTCAGCATCCCATCCTCATCGCCAGTGTAAAAGTTCAAAGGATAGACGAGACATGAGGCGGCTGAGGTGAGTTGAACAGCTATTTATTGCAAACACCAACAGATAACTATGTACAGATAGGATTCAGCACCTCGCCCTGCTTGACAGCTATTTATATGGGAGCTGTCAAGGAGGGCAGCCAATGGGAGTGTGTCTGGGAGCCCGTGCTCAGCTAGCCACGTCTTAGCCAATCGGGCACGGCTAGGCTGTTGCCGGCTGCCAGTCGTAAGTCGAGGACTTGTGGCCGGTCGTAAGTTGACAACTTTAGGACCGGTTGTAAGTGGAGGACTTAGCAAAGGTGAGTTGTTCCACTGGTTTATTGCTCTCACTGCTCAAGGCAAGGGACTTTATCCTATCCCAGTCAAAGGTTTTGTCCACAGGCGCATAGAGATAAATGCCATCTACACGCCGTTCAAAAGAAACAATCAAAAAAACCAAAAAGGACACCAAAACATTTCCTCATCAGCAATTAACACCCATCTAAACAGAGATTAACACAAAGAATAACACTAGACCAACAATCAATCAACCCAATCAAGGAACTAATATCACAGAGAAATAATCAAGCAGTAAACAATGGCCTAATCAAGGAACCAATAAGAACACTTCCACCAATACTGATAAGCCAAGCAACCTGTATATAAGCAGAGCCGGTTTGCATGGGAGCGCACTGGATGTGTGCTGCGTGCGCATGTGCAGTGCAATGGAAATTGTTATACACATGCACAGAACTCAACAAAAAAGATGGTGGTGGCAGCGACCAGGGAATCGGTTCAGGGCGTGGCCAGCCTGGGTCGCTGCTACTGGTAGGAACCCACCACTGAAGCAGAGTAATAAAAAATAGCACTTATATGCCTCTTCATAGTGCCTTAAAAGCATTGTCTGAATAGTTTAGAGAGTAAAGCCTATTGCCTCCAACAATCTGGCTCCTCGTTTTATTGTCCCAGGAAAGATGGAAGGCTGAGTCAGCCTTGAGCCCCATCAAGATTGAACTCCAGGCTGTGGGCAGAGTTTTCCTGTAATGTTATATTTTAACCTCTGTGCCACCAGGGCTCAAACCTCACTCCCTTAAAGCACTGAAGAATTGGGCAATGAAATGTCTACAGCAGTCAACAGTGCCCCGAGGGCCCCTGAGTTGAACAATGAACTACAAATATTACCTTCTATCAAATAACAACAGAGACCTGAACTGAATTTTTTAGGACTGGTGAGGATACCAAGCATAATTCAATGATCCTAGAATTAGGAAGCAGAATATGTTATGAGAAGGACAAATGCATTCAGAATTAAGTATAAATAACGACGCAACAGGTTTTCCTACAGCTGGAGCTCTCATCTCACAATCAGGAGGCTGTGGGTTTGATCCTAGCTAGCGGCTGAAGTGTCTCTCGCTCTCTGGGTGCAAAGAGGAAATGTTTGCTATGAACCCCCCATAGGCATCTGGAAGGGCATCCAGCCAGCAAATGCTCAGATCCATTCAGTTGCTCTGACTCCACCCCATTGCAAGGGATTACAGGATCATTAAAAGAGGGGGAAAAAACCAATGCCCCATTCTGATATTTTAGTCAAGTTGCCCCATACAAATATTTTAAATTGCTCAGTCCCCTATTTCTGATCCTCAATCTGGACTGTTGAGTTTTAAGTTATTTTTCATTTCGCCAACACAAAGCTCATCCAGGTTTTTTTTGAGATTATTAGATGAGTGGTTTAATTCCTTGCTGTAACTCTTCTCTTTTTGCCAGCCACACTGTCGTATGAATTGCAATCTATGTCAGGTGAATAAATGAATAGGACCAATTTTGTATTCCCATTATGGGCTTTGTCACGGCCGGTGAATTATTGTGGGATTTTTGTCGCCTGATCTCCTTGGTGAAATATGAAAGCCCCAAGGACATTTCAACACCTTTTTTTTTACATGATGGGGGTTTCTTCCTGATTGCACTGTATAACCTTTCCTCTCGCCTCTCATGCGCAAAATGCTTAACAGGGCAAAATTATCACCCGGAGTTTTAATTCAAAGTGGACGACTGGCCAAGTGATAAGAAAAGGTGAGGAACTCAAAGGCTAATCATAAGACAAGCTCAGTTCATATTGAAAGCAGTGACATTTTAGAATAGAACTAGCTGATAACCTGGCTTTGCCCAGGTATTTATTTATAGGGGGAAAATGTGTGGACCAAATGTAATTTCTAATGTTGGATTTTCCCCCTTCCCAGAGGGAGCCCCCATGTGGAGTACTGTGAAGCCATTACCATGACAACTTCACAGCGCTAGTAGAAACCATTTTACGGCAGTACAGTAGAAGCCATTTGAAGGCACAACAAGCTGTATCTTAACAGAACACCCGCCCGAGGATGTGTGTGTGTGTGTCTGTGTGTGTGTGTGTGTGTATACATACATACATACATACATACATACATACATGTATATATGTTTTCGTAGATTTTCACGGGTGTAGGTATGCTGGTCTTGTTGTATTCGGGTCTTTTCCCATGTAAGATTGAGATTGTCTTGGCAACGTTTCAGCGAGGTCTCACTCACCATCTTCAGGCTGGGTTTGGGGCTCAAAGTGTGGTCGGAGCTGCTGTCTTTCTATAAAACTTGGTGGGGAGTGTGTGGAGTGCTGGCGTTGTTTCAGTAAGTGGGATGATTGGTTGTGTGGTTGTATCATGATTGGTAGATTGGTGCTGATTGATGCTGGCTGTGTGTCCATTGTTGTTTCATGTTGTAACAGCCTGGGTGGTGGGTGAGGCTCGTTTGTTGACTAGAGCTGGTTTCCAGATGTCTGGTAGGCGGGAGATATCATCACGTTTATTCATGTTGTGGGGGGTGTTTCTCTTTTTTGATAGCTTCCATAATTATTCTCTTGTTGAAGTGTTCAATTTTGAAGATTAACCTGGTTCCTTCAAAATTAATTTCATGTCCTGTAGTTTTAAGGTGCTGGAAAAGGGAGGAAGTTTTTTTTCTTTTTTTCTGACTGTGTTCTTGTGTTCTGCGATGCCTGCATTTATTCTCCTGTTCATTTGTCCTATTATGTTGCAGGGCAGATTTTGCATGGTATTTCGTAGACTCCTTGGTTTTCAAGCTGGATTTTGTCTTTGGGTTTTTTTAAGATGTTCGCTATTTTTATATCAAGACTGTCTTGATATTGTTTTTGTGGAGAATTTTGCTGATTTTTTCTGTGGTGCCTTTGATGTAAGGGAGGAGGGCGATGTCGTTGTCCTTTTCTGTGTTTCGGTTCTTGGGGGGAGTCTCCCTTTGGATTAGGTTGGTAATTGTTTTTCTTTGGAATCCGTAGGAGATTAATACATTTGTGAGAGTGTGTAATTCAGTTTTCAGGTGGTCTTTGTCGGCTAGGCGTTTGGTTCTGGAGATGAGGGTCTTGGCTACAGAGTTGATCTGTGCAGGGTGGTGATGGGATTGTGCATTTAAGTAGCGGTTGGTGTGTATTTTTTTCCAGTAGATGGTGTGTCCTAGGGAGCTATTGGGTTTTTTGTAGATTAGGACGTCCAGAAAGGGAAGTTGATTGTTTGCTTCTATTTTATAATTCTTTATTGGCCATGTGATTAGACACACAAGACATAAAAGGAATATGTCTTTGGTGCATAAACTCTCAGTGTACATAAAATATATGAGTGATAAATCATGATCATAGTGATCTTAAAAATACATTCATCATGAATCATAAGATACAACACTTAGTGATAGTCATAGGATACTAGATAAGCAATCAACATAAATCACATTGGGCAAGGAAATAAAACACTAGAAATCGTAAAGATACAAGCAACAAAGTCATACTCATAAGTACAGAAGAAGATAGGTAATAGGAAGGATGAGAAGAATAATAGTAATACATTCTTACTAAATAGTTGGACAGTGTTGTGGGAACTAGTTGTTTAGCAGAGTGGAAAAAACTGTGCTTGTGTCTTGTTGTTCTATAGGGTCATTTTGAGGGTCAAAGTTGAAACAATTTATTTCCAGGATGCGTGGGGTCTGTAGATATTTTCACAGCCATCTTTTTGACTCGTGCAGCGTACAGGTCCCCAGTGGAAGGCAGGTTGGCAGTAATTGTTTTTTCTGCAGTTCTGATTATCTTCTGAAGTCCATGTCTGTCTTGTTGGGTTGCAGAAACTGGGAGACCATGAGTTGTAGTCCTGTCTTAGGCATGAAAGCCAGCTGGATAACTTTGGGTCAATTACCAGGAGACTGTAAGTTCTGGTCCCATCTTAGGCATGAAAGTCCTCTGGGTGATTCCTAAGAAACTGTGAGTTCTAGTTTCACTATAGTTTCACTATAGCACAAAGTTGTCTGGGTGACTTTGGGCAATTCACCAGAAGACTGGGAGTTCTAGTCCTGCCTAAGGCATGAAACTCCTCTGGGTAACTTTAAGACTATTACCAGGAGATTGTAAGTTTTAGTCCCAATTTAGGCAATTTTGGGGCCAATCACCAGGAGATGATGAATTCTAGTCCTGCCTTAAGCATGAAAACTAACTGGGTGACATTGGGCCAATCATCAGAAGACTGGGAGTTCTAGTCCCACCTTAGACATGAAAGCTTGCTGGTTTACTTTGGGCTATTCATCTGGAGACTGAGAGTTCCAGTCCCACCAGGTGTGAAAGCCCGCTGGGTGACTTGGGATCTGTCACAATTCTGCTCTAGATGTCCTTCTCCAATGGGCTGCAGTAGGTGGCTTCGGGAGAGAAGGTCTTCTAAATCACAAGTTTCACTTATGAAACCACCTTCTCACCCACAAAAACTTTCTTCGGCACCATAGGATGCCCTCCTCCCAGTCATTTCTTATTTTAGTACTTTCATTACACCAAGAGAGCCAATTCCATATATTTGCAGTATTTCTCCGCTATTTATTAATGTATTTTATTGTTTTAATTATTGTGTTTAATAGTTTAAATAACTACTCAGAAAACTCCAGATACCGAGAAGATTAGAAATAAGTACAGCTAAGAATGGAGTGAAATTCATTTAATATAGATGAAGCAATTTAATTCACACTTTTTTTTTCAATTAATATATAAACTGCAGGGCAATTCTTCAATGTTTTGGTTTTGCAATTCCGATTTTGAGAGAGGCAACTTTCCTATCCAAAGATGATAGAAAGTGTGCGCACTGGGGAAAACAGCATACATTTATATATATATATATATATATATATATATATATATATATATATATATATATATATATATATATATATATATATATATATATATATATATCACCTTTTGTACTTTTAAAGAAATGCGGACTAGATGTGGTATCCATATTATTATATTTTAGAAGTACAAAAAACCCTGGGTTTTTTGGAGATGGGATGGGATGTAAACCTGACTTTGGGGATGGGAGAATGAACCATTAAGCCTTAAACACAGACGTACTATTTCAGCTACGCTATTACAGACATGAGGTCATAATGATCTCTCTAGCTGCTGGACATAGTCCAGGTAATTGCACTACACTATTGTGACTAGCCATTTGAATTTGTTCTTGCCATATAAATTACTAGCTGGACACCCGTGCGCCGCTACGAAGCTATGTGATCGGGCTTGATAAATTGACACTTGAAAATTAATGAGTAGTTACTATCGGCCTCTCCTATCCCCTTCTTCCCCTCAGCCTTGCCCCACAGAATATTTCCCTATCCTATCATCTTCTCTCCCTCAGGCTGACCCCACAGAATCCTCCCCTATCTTATCCCCTTCTCTCCATCAGCCTTGCCCCACAGAAACCTCTCCTATCCTATCCCCTTCTCTCCTTCAGCCGTTCCCCACATAATCCTCCCCCTATCCTATCCGCTTCTCTCCCTCAGGCTGGCCCCACAGATTCCTCCCCTATCCTATCCCCCTCTCTCCATCAGCCTTGCCCCACAGAAGCCCCACCTATCCTATCCTCTTCTCTCCCTCAGGCTGGCCCCACAGAATCCTCTCCTATCCTATCCCCTTCTCACCCTCAGGCTGGCCCCACAGAATCCTCCCCTATCCTATCCCCTTCTCTCCCTCAGGCTGGCCCCACAGAAACCTCTCCCCTTCTCTCCCTCAGCCTTTCCCCACATAATCCTCCCCCTATCCTATCCCTTCTCTCCCTCAGGCTAGCCCCACAGAAATCTCTCCTATCTTAACCCCTTCTTTACCTCAGCCTTGCCCCACAGAAACCTCTCCTATCCTATCCCCTTCTCTCCCTCAGCCTTTCCCCACATAATCCTCCCCCTATCCTATCCCCTTCTCCCCATCAGGCTGGCCCCACAGAATCCTCTCCTATCCTATCCCCTTCTCTCCCTCAGGCTGGCCCCACAGAATCCTCTCCTCTCCCCTTCTCTCCCTCAGCCTTTCCCCACATAATCCTCCCCCTATCCTATCCCTTCTCTCCCTCAGGCTAGCCCCACAGAAATCTCTCCTATTCTATCCTCTTCTCTCCATCAGCCTTGCCCCACAGAAACCTCTCCTATCTTAACCCCTTCTTTACCTCAGCCTTGCCCCACAGAAACCTCTCCTATCCTATCCCCTTCTCTCCCTCAGCCTTTCCCCACATAATCTTCCCCCTATCCTATCCCCTTCTCCCCATCAGGCTGGCCCCACAGAATCCTCTCCTATCCTATCCCCTTCTCTCCCTCAGGCTGGCCCCACAGAAACCTCCTATCCTATCCCCTTCTCTCCCTCAGCCTTTCCCCACATAATCCTCCCCCTATTCTATCCCCTTCTCTCCATCAGCCTTGCCTCACAGAAACCCCACCTATCATATCCCCTTCTCTCCATAAGCCTTGCCCCACAGAAGCCCCACCTCTCTTATCCCCTTCTCTCCCTCAGGCTCCTCTCCAAACTCCCAGCCAACAGGCCAGATGAGTCACATGCTGGCCGTGCCCACGTCCACGTTTTCCAGTATTTAAGGGGCTCCTACAAAGAGGAGGCGGTGAAACTATTTTCCAAAGCACCAAAAGAAACAACGGATGGAAACTTACCAAGGAGAGAAGCAACCTAGAACGAAGGAGACATTTCCTAATGGTGAGAGCAATCAGCCCAAGGAACAGCATGGCTTCAGAAATTGTAGATGCTCCATTACTGGAGGCTTTCAAAAACAGACTGGACAATCATTTATTTGAAATGGTGCAGGGTCTCCTGTTGAGCAGGGGGATGGACTAGAAGACCTCCAGTGTCCCTAGCTGAAGACAAATGCCTGAAACGCATTGCACACACTTGCACAGTTTACAGAAAACCCACCTTCCACATTACCGCTGATGAAGAAAACAGCTGAGACGAAGACGTGGGCTTCAGAAAAGGAAATATGGGTGAGTTTAGTGCAGGGGCTGGTAGCAATAGCAATAGCAGTTAGACTTATATACCGCTTTATAGGGCTTTCAGCCCTCTCTAAGCGGTTTACAGAGTCAGTATATTGCCCCCAACAACAATCCGGGTCCTCATTTTACCCACCTCGGAAGGATGGAAGGCTGAGTCAACCTTGAGCCGGTGAGATCTGAACAGCCGAACTGCAGAACTGCAGTCAGCTGAAGTAGCCTGCAGTGCTGCATTTAACCACTGCACCACCTCGTGCTAGGCCTACTTCAAAGTCAGAGTGAACCGGTTTGCTCCAAGCGGATAGTCGGAGCTACCAACTTGCCCAAATCGGTCCGAACAGGTAGAATCCCACCCCCGCTTGCAACTCCATTATTCTATGTTCTCTGGCTACTACCTGTAGTAAAGTCAGCTCTGCCTTCCTCACTCCCTATCATTGTTGTGTGCTCATCGCCCAGTGACTACAATTATCAGTGTTTATTTACAACAACTTTAGTGTCCCTTGGTTGTGAATCGGGAACTTCCCCAAAGGCCTCTCTCAAAGGCTGGGAGCATACTGTCACTGTAATTGCAGAACCTCTGGTAACAAATCTAAGGATTGCTATTTTTAATCACTAATCAGGTTTCACGCTAAGTCGGTCTCAGCCGAGAGATGCATTGAAGGGCTGGTCCCTGATTTACCCTTCCAGAGAGTCTCATTAAGTGCATATTGTCATTTTAATTACATAGGACCACCGGCAAAAGGATTTGCATGGTTAGATTTGGGTGGCTACATATCGGCAAACAAACACATCCCCACATCCCTGCCTCAAATCAAACTCGGGGAAGACTTCCCTTGTTCATTTATTTGGCATCAACCAGTCAGAAAGCTCAACTACAGCTGCAAATTCCAGCCAATTAGTCAGAATAGAGCTGGAAGGGAACTTCGAGATCTTGCAGTCCAACACACACACACACACACCCGCTCAATCAAGAGACCCTATATCCATGATGGTGAACCTCTGCCACGCAGATCCCTCTCTGCGGGCATGTGAGCCATTGACCCAGCTCAGTTGTGCTGAGCATACATGCCTGTCTCCAACTGGCCAGCTGGGTTTTGGGTCTCTGCTGCGCATGCGTGGGGGGTAGGGCTCATGTGGGAGACGTGTGCCCAGGCACGGGACACATGCAAGGGATTTGCATGTGCATGCACGGAGGTCATGCATGCATGCGTGAGGGGCAGGTGGGGGTATCATGCGCATGGGCAGGGGGCATGGGGGGGTTGCACGTGAATTGCATTATGGGTGTGCGTGCGCACTTTTGGCACTCTGGGTCCAAAGGTTTAGCCATCACTGCTCGTTTGTGTGGACAAATAGCTGTCCAATCTTTTTTTAAAAATAAATTTTATTAATTTCTAATGTTGGATTTTCTCCCTTCCCAGAGGGAATCCCTTTGTGGAGTACTGTGAAGCCATTACCATGACAACTCCACAGCGCTAGTAGAAGCCATTTTACGGCAGTACAGTAGAAACCATTTGAAGGCACAACAAGCTGTTTCTTAACAGAACACCCTCCTGAGGATGTGTGTGTGTGTGTGTGTGTGTGTACATATACATGTATGTATGTATGTATGTATGTATGTATGTATGTATGTATGTATTTGTAAATTTTCACGGGTGTGGGTATGCTGGTCTTGTTGTATTCGGGTCTTTTCCCATGTAAGATTGAGATTGTCTTGGCAACATTTCAGCGAGGTCTCACTCGCCATCTTCAGGCTGGGTTTTGGGCTTAAAGCGTGGTCTGGGTATTTAATTTTCTTAAAAAATACAAATGCCAATTCTTACTCTCTCTCCCTTTTTCCCAACTATTGCAGTAGTAGCAGAGGTGGGTTCCTGCCAGTTCGCACCAGTTCGGTAGAACCGGTTCGTCAAATCTACCGAACCGGTTAGAAGAGGTTCCACCAGTGGACCCGGAAAGCAGGCCACACCTACAGAAGAGGTTCCAAACTTTTTTGAAACCCATCACTGACAGACAGACAGACAGACACACACACACACACACACAGACTTACATAGCGAGAGAAAGAGAAAGAGAAAGAAAGGAAGAATTAAAGAAAGAAACAAAGAAAGAAAGAAAGAAAGAAAGAAAGAAAGAGAGAGAGATGAAAGAAAACAAGGAAAAAGGGACAGGGAGACAAAAGGAAGGAAAGAGAGAGAGAGAGAGGGAGAGAGAGAGAGAGAGAGAGAGAGAGAGAGAACACATGGCCGGCAAGCCACTCCCACCAGGTCACATGGCCGGCAAGCCACTCCCACAAAGGAGGCCACACCTACAGAGTAGGTTCGAAAATTTTTTGAAACCCACCACTGAGTAGTAGGTTTCTACCTGTTCGGCCAAACCAGTCATGGTTTGGGTGGTTGGAACTGGCAGCGTCCCAGGCCTGCCACGCCCCTGAACCGGTTCTCCGGCGGCGCCATATTATTTTTCTCTCCTGCGCATGCACAGAACAATTTTAACTGCACCGCGCATGAGTGCGCGAAGCACCCACAAGCAAACCAGCAGTAGTGCCTGCCAGACCCCGCCCCCAAACCATTGGTAAAATAAATTCCAAATTGGATGATATTCTGTGTCTTCTTCCTGTTTGATTTTCAATGTAAGCCTGTCCGTTTCCGCACCGTCTAATATCTTCTTAATTATCTCTTCATCTTGAGGTGTTTCTTAATCTTTCCAATATTGTGCAAAGATAATCCTTGTTGCTGTTAAAACATGTGATACTAAATTAAGGTGACCAGATTTTCAGATTGCAAAAGAGGGACACCCTTGACCCGGGGGGGGGGGGGGGGCTTGTTTAAAAAAATTTTTTTTGTCAAAAGGTCACCCCAGGACACTGAAACCGGCATAAATACGAATCTGTTGCCAAACAAAATTTTGATCACGCGATCATGAGGATGCTGCAACGGTCGCTAAGTGTGAAAAATGGTCGCAACGGTCGCTAAGTGTGAAAAATGGTCGCAACAGTCGCTAAGTGTGAAAAATGGTCATCAGTCACTTTTTTCAATGCCATTGTAACTTTGGTCACTAAATGTTTTCCCCCTCCTCGAGACTCCTCACTTCTTCCTTCATTCCTCTTGCTTATCTACTTTCACCTTATCTGTCTTCTGCTCTTTCCCTCTCTTCCTTCCTCCCTCCCTCCTTCCATCCTCTTCTTTCCTCACTCACTCCCTTCCTCCTTTTTTCTCTTCCTTCCTCCTTCCATTCTTTATACAATATAAAATTCAATGAGGGTGAAACACACCAAATCTGGCAAAGCTGCCTTGCACCAACCTGGCCTGCCCATAGAATAGCAGCCACTTTGAGACACATAAACCTGGTCTGAACATATTGCATCACAAAGATTTGCAAAGATCACATTTGCAAAAAGGAACATTTCTTGTAGTAAATACATTTTATAAACAATTTAAAAGTAAAATTCCCCCAAAAATAATAAAAAAGGTATTCTATAAATAAAAGAAATCCTTAAAAACCATTGTTAAGTATTACACCAGCAATAATTTATACTGTCACCATTTCAAACTATCATCAGAAATACGAATCTGTTGCCAAACATCAACATTTTGATCGCGTAACCATGAGGATGCCACAACGGTCGCTAAGTGTGAAAATGGTCGCTAAGTGTGAAAAATGGTCATCAGTCACTTTTTTCAATGCCATTGTAACTTTGGTCACTAAACAGCCATGTTCCTGACTTAACAACCACCATGATTCACTTAACGTGGCAATAAAAGGTCGCAAAATGAGGCAAAAATCATTTAACAAACGTCTCCCTTAGCAACAGAAATTGGGGGATCAATCCTGGTCGTAAGTCGAGGATTACCGGTAGCCAATTGCAAAAGGCAACTTTACTTGGAACAGGTGAGATTGTGCCCGGATCCCTTTCATGCCAACATCCCATCCTGTCCATGGGGAGAACTCCACAGGCGGACAAAAGCCCCAATCCCCTCTCAACCTCCAGCTGACTCTGCCATCCGCCATAACCACACATGCCCCTCAAAGGCAAAACTCAGGGGGCTGAATTCTACAGGGGGAGGAGTAAAGGGGGGATTTGAGGGGCAGCCCAAAGCACCATCTGTCTAAATTTGCATCAGGCAGGCAGTAACATTTTCATAGACCATGATCAGAGGAGCAGCTGATCCTATGGAGAGACTCCTCCTGCATTCAGTCCCAGGCCTACAAGTGGAAGTACCCTTCCTTCCTTCCTCCTTTCACCTTCCTTCCCTCCCTCCCTCCCTCCCTCTTTCTTCCTTCTAGCCTTCCTTCCTTTCCATTCTTTCTCCTTCCTTCCTCTTGCCTATCTGCCTTCTGTCTTTCTGCACTTTAGATCTCTCTTCCTCCTTCCTTCCTCTTTCCATCCTTTCACCAAAAATCAGGATGTTTTATTAGCATCAGCATCATTCTGCTGAAAATGCCAGATTCTGTGGTACTTCTGGATGAGATTTAGAAAATTACAGAGACATGAGGAACCATTATATAATTTCACTTGGCAAAACTCTGATTAAAATAATAGCAACAAAATGTAAGGTTTTTTAATTTTAAAACTCTAGCAAAACATAGATTTATTTCCAGTTTAGTTAATTAATGCCATTATAAACAGGAATGCAATTGATTAAATAAAAATGACTTTTTCTTTTATTAAGAATACTTATTCTACACTAAACTAGAAAATATTTCATAGGCCCTTCAACAAGTTTGTTACAAATTTTCAGGATTGCATGCATTCTTGAAACTGATACCATGTAATGTTAAAAAGCAGATCACTAACTAAGTACACTAAAAACCATGTTTAATTATTTGCTAGAGGCCAATAGCAATGATGAAGAAATTTCTCTCATCCTCAGTGACAATATTTTTAGGGCCAAAAAATAAAACTCTGTATATTGGATCTGTTGAATGGAGAAAGGCTGCCCCCCCTCCCCCAAATGAGACATCTTCCACGATAATAGGAGAGGAGAGCCTGGAGACAGCAATCACAAGGCAGAACGTAGCTAAGAGAACGGGGCAGCTAAGAGAACAGGGCGGGGGTTGGGAGAAGGCATGGGACTGGCTGGGGAAGGAGGGAGGGAGGGAGGGGGAGAACATGAGTGTGTGTATCCCTCCTTCCTTCAGCCCAACACTCTTGCTGGCATTCTGGCCAGACGAGAGGGACTGCAGAGGGTCTAGGGCAGCGAGTCATTCAATCAATGGGAAACTTGCCTCTTGGAAGGAATGACCCGGTTTGGCTCCCACTTTCAATAATCAAACAGAGAAGCGAAGAGGCAGGAGAGACGAAGCGAGAGCCAAGCCGAGCTAGAGTGTTGGGCTGAAGGAAGGAGGGATACACACACTCGCGTTCTCCCCCTCCCTCCCTCCCTCTCTCTCTCTCTCTCTCTCTCTCTCTCTCAAATGGCAAATCGCTGCTGGGAGCCCGGTCTCATTTGGGGGAGGGGGAGGAAGCAAGCCTTTTTCCATTTCAAGGAGCTGCCGCTCCTCCCCCCCACCTCTTAGAAGTCCAGCCAGCTGCCTGCCAAGCTCTCCACGGAGACTAGTATCCAGCCGGATTTCTTGAATCCCCGCCTGTGTGCGCAACGCAGCTAGGCAGGCTCTGCTTGGGAGGACCAGGCTATGGAAGGCATAGCATGGTCATCTCAAGCGAAGCTCCCCTCCCCCGCATAGCTGCATTGCCCACACGCGCGGGGATTCAAAGTATCCAGCCGGATTTCTTGAATCCCCGCGTGTGTGCGCAACGCAGCTAGGCAGGCTCTGCTTGGGAGGACCAGGCTATGGAGGGCATAGCATGGTCATCTCAAGCGAAGCTCCCCTCCCCCGCCTAGCTGCGTTGCCCACACGCGCGGGGATTCAAAGTATCCAGCCGGATTTCTTGAATCCCCGCGTGTGTGGGCAACGCAGCTAGGCGGGCGGGCAACCCGCTTGCTGTTGAAGACACGCTGGACGCGGCAGGGCAGGGGCCCGCGGCCGGGAGCGGCTTCTGGCGGCTACCGGGCGGCGATCTCACACCATCCGCTCGCGGCTCTAATACTCACCAGTCAGCGCAGCTGCAACCTCTTTCGTCTTTTGGTGAAAGGAAATGGAGACTCGCGCAGGCGTGCTGAAAATTTCCCATCCCAGCCAGCTCACTGATTGGCTGGAGTCCAGGCCAATCCAATCAGTGAGCGGGCAGGCTGGGCTGGCTTAAATTTGTAGGTAGTTAAAAGCACACTTTTTTTGGCGCTCGCAGCTCCCGCCCATCAGCTGCTAGCTTGCTGGGCTGGCTCATCGGTAGGATAGAGAACAAAACGATGAGCCAGCCCAGCAAGCTAGCAGCTGATGGGCGGGAGCTGAGAGCGCCAAAAAAAGCGTGCCTTTTAAAAAGGCGGGCGGGACGCAGGAAAATGCATTGAAAGGCGGGGGTGTCCCGCCAAAAGCGGGACGTCTGGTCACCTTATACTAAATACATCTCTTATCACATTTTTTCCTGATGTCATCCCTAATAACAATTCAGGTTTAAAATCTACATGTCTCCCTCTTACCTTTTCTAGCCATCTGCCCAGTCTTTTCTTAAAAGCCTCCAGTGATGGAGCACTCACAACTTCTGGAGGCTAGTTGTGGTTAACTTCTGGTTAATTGTTCTCACTGTTAGGAAGTTTCTCCTTACTTCTAGGTTGGACTATACTGACCTCCTAGAGCCACTTAGTCCTGAAAGCCAGCTGGGTGACTTTGAGCTAATTACCAGGAGATTATGAATTCTAGTCCCACTTTAGGCATGAAAGCTGCCTGGATGTCTTTGGGCCAATCACTATATCAGGCTCACATCAGAAGGCAATTAGTCAGTTCTTGAATCAATCCTTGCTTGGTCTAGCAAAACAAAAAAGACTCTGCACTTATGGGAAAATGAAGAGAGAGAGAGGGGGGAGAGAGAGAGAGACAGAGAGAGGCAGAGAGAGAGACAGAGACAGACAGAGAGAGAGACAGACAGACCGAGATAGACAGAGACAGAAAGAGGCAGAGAGACAGAGACAAAGAGAGACAGAGACAGACAGACAGACAGACAATATGTGTGGGAGTGGGAGGGGAATGGGAGGGGAATGGGAGATAGCTATTCATACATCTGTATATTTCTATCTCTGTCATCTACTACCTACCATATCTATCTATGTATTATGTATCTATAGTATCTATCTATCTATCTATCTATCTATCCATCTATCCATCCATCCATCCATCCTCTATCCCTCTATCCCTCTATCCCTCTATCTCTCTATCCTTCTACCCATCTACCCATCTATCCATCTATCCATCTATCCATCTATCCATCTATCCATCTATCCATCTATCCATCTATCCATCTATCCATCTATCCATCTATCCATCTATCCATCTATCTATCCCTCTATCCTTTTATCTGCCTATCCATCTATCCATCCATCCATCTATCCATCCACCATCTATCCCTCTATCCCTTTATCCGCCTATCCACCTATCCGCCTATCCACCTATCCTCCTATCCACCTATCAATCCATCCATCCATTCCCTCCCTGCCTCCCTCCCTCTCTCTATCTGTCTCCAGATACAATTGGAAAACTTTCCAGAATGCTCAAAAATGCTCCCCAAAAGAGCAATAGCAATAGCAATAGCAGTAGACTTATATACCGCTTCATAGGCCTTTCAGGCCTCTCTAAGCGGTTTACAGAGAGTCAGCATATTGCCCCCAACAATCTGGGTCCTCATTTTACCCACCTCGGAAGGATGGAAGGCTGAGTCAACCCTGAGCCGGTGAGATTTGAACCGCTGACCTGCTGATCTAGCAGTAGCCTGCAGTGCTGCATTTAACCACTGCGCCACCTTGGCTCCCCAAAAGAGAACCTCGCCTGATATTTTCCCATGAAACGAGCAGGCCCTTCAGCCGGCTGATGGAGCTGTTCTCGGCCTTGCCAGCTGCAAACAAACGATGCATATTCCTGGCCATGCCTGGAACCAGATTTATGCCTCGTCAAAGCATCCTTCCTTGCAATATTATCCATTAGTCGTGCGCAAACATGTTTGAGCAATTTAGATAATGTACATAATGGCGAGAGAGAGCGATATAAATACCCCGGGGCGAAATCATTCAGAACCAGGCGTCAATCTGCTCTTTTATAGCCCAGATGCAAAGTGATGGATTGCAAGGAGAAATTAATCGGCGAAAAGGCTGAGAAAGAAGGGAGGGGGAGAGAGGAGGCCAGATAATTAATTACATTTTAGGATCGCGTTTTGTCAAATGAAAAGAGCCCGTGGTTTCTTAGGGGGATGATGCTTTCACTGGGATCCTATTCAACCATGGATAGTTTTCTTGAAACCATCACCTAAGCTTCATTTATTCATCTATAAAATAAAGAGCATTAGCCACAGCAGCACAACCATAACTGAACATCAGTATAAAACATTTTTCCAAGCTGAATGCTGCACCAGACATTATTTATGGCAGGGAGGGGGGCAGAAGGGGAAATAAAACCAGTAAGATGCATTGTCAGTTCGTCCGTATATGAGGCCTCTTTCATGACTGCCCTATGTACATACAGGTAAATCCTTGTCTTGCGACCACAAGGGACCCCAAAAATTCCCAAAAATTCCCCAAAAGTGAGTGGTGCCCCATTCTATGACTTTTCTTGCCATAGTTAGAATGGAATGGAATGGAATGGAATGGAATAGAATAGAATAGAACAGAACAGAACAGAACAGAACAGAATAGAATAGTTGGAAGGGACCTTGGAGGTCTTCTAGTCCAACCCCCTGCCTAGGCAGGAAACCCTACACCACTTCAGACAAATGTTTATCCAACATCTTCTTAAAAACTTCCAGTGTTGGAGCATTTACAACTTCTGGAGGCAACTTCTGTTCCACTGATTAATTGTTCTAACTGTCAGGAAATTTCTCCTTAGTTCTAGGTTGCTTCTCTCCTTGATTAGTTTCCACCTATTGCTTCTTGTCCTGCCCTCGGGTGTTTTGGAGAAGAGCTTGACTCCCTCTTCTTTGTGGCAAACCCTGAGATATTGGAACACTGCTATCATGTCTCCCCTGGTCCTTCTTTTCATTAAACTAGACATACCCAGTTCCTGCAACTGTTCTTCATATGTTTTGGCCTCCGGTCCCCTAATCCTCTTTGTTGCTCTTCTCTGCACTCTTTCCAATATCTTTTTCATATCATGTGACCAAAACCGGATGCAGTATTCCAAGTGTGGCCTTCCCAAGGCATTATAAAGTGTTATTAACACTTTACGTGATCTTGATTCTATCCCTAGGTTTATGCAGCCTAGAACTGTGTTGGTTTTTTTGGCAGCTCTCCAAATCCTTCTGTATCTTAAGCCTATCTTCCGGAGTGCTGGCTATTCCTGGTAGCTTGGTATCATCTGCAAAGTTGTTAAGGGAGTCGCTGCAATTGTTGCATTAGTGACACAGTTGTTAAGGGTTGGCACTCAGCCTTTGGGCTTTTGCCATAAATAAAAAGCTGATGTTTTCAAGTCTCATTCTCTTTGGCATCTCAGTAGCTCTGGGAAACTTCTGGGAACTTATAGAAGCCTATAATTTGTTCCCACAACAACTTGTTGGTATCATCTTTGCACATAACAGTGTTGTGAGGAAAAAGAGCACAGAGAGGTATGAAGCTCACATTGAAGAAGGAAGGAAGGAGTGGTTAGGTCACATTTACTTAGACCTGGGGAGGAAGAGAGAGTGAGAAAGAAGCTCAGGATCATCTCACTTTGATTCTCTTGAGTATAAGACGGGACAGAGGGAAAGATTTACAAGATTTCAAGATTTTCAAATTATATTTTTCAACAATAGTCAGGGCACTTACTTATTTCTTAATGTAGGTGCCTTGAAGTTGTAACACTTTTAATAGCTTACAATGGTTGACAAAATGGCCAACAATAAACATTTGAGTTATTTAAGGGTACAATCTATAGAAGGAGATATTAGCACATTAACCTATTGATGAAAGAAATGTCCTTCTGGGTTCGGCTCCAAGTGGAGAAAAAGACACTGGAGACATGGAGGCTGCTTGGAATGATGGTTTATTGTTGAACAGGGCCACATGGCTTGAGTCCTGAACAGAAAAGGTGATCACATGCTTCAATGTTGGTGGAGAAGGCTGAGGGAGGGGCTTGCTAGGGTTTTTATAACCTGTTCAGTCCCACTTCTCTGTTTCCTGTTCCTATGTAAGAAATGTATTCTGATTGGTTGTCAGACTCCCATGGGACCATGCAGGGGTAACTCTCTATACTGTGTTTTGAATCCAGGTTTGGTTGAGTTCTCAGATGCCATGTGGTGAGTTGGGGCCAATATTATCATGCTTTAATCCCATCCCCCTGTAGCTGAAGTAGAGAAGTCTTTATTATGTAAAATGGACTAGCTTGGCCTTCTTAATGGCCCATTGACAAAGTGGGGATGGGCAGGAAGCTGCAGGCAGCTATTCTGTCTTTTAAAACATGTTTCTTTCTTTTCCCATCCAGAGAAATATTCTGCCTTTTCAATATTTCCTAGGATATTTCATTTTTCTGGGAGAGGGCTGGGTGATAACTTCCTACACTATCATTCACGAAACAAATCTAAAACCAAAGAAATGCAATGATGCTACCACCAGTGATCAATCCTTTAAACAATTCCTTGCAAAAGAAAGTGCCTGGCTGTGACCTAGATACTATACATCTTAAGGCTGTTGAATTATTAACACACACAAGATGTTCCTATGACTTGCTCAAATCTGCCAGCTTTCTTGAGGGACATTTTTTTGTATATGACCCCGTCAAGCAGGCTCCCTTACTAGTTCCAGAACTATTAGCTAGACATGTGTATGAGTTTGGCAATTCCTGCACTAAAAATATCCTTGGAAACCAGAAGTTCTTCCTAAAGATTCAATAAGTTTGAGTAATAATGAAATGGATTATTCAGAGGCACTTTGTAAAAGTTGGGAAGTAATTGGATCCTCCCCATTATATTGGATCATGGGCGGCCTTAAATTATTAGATAATTAAAACAAGTAGCATTGTATGAATTGATTAGTCTTGCAACTTATTAATAAAATAATTAAAGTAATAAAGTGAAATAACAATAAACTAAAATAAAATACAGTCTTCTATGAATTGATTAGTCTTGCAACTCATCAATAAAACAAAATAAAATCAATAAAGCGAAATAATAATAAACTAAACTAAAATACAGGCTTGTATGAATTGATTAGTCTTGCAACTTATCAATAAAACAAAATTAAATCAATAAAGCGAAATAACAATAAACTAAAATAAAATACAGTCTTGTATGAATTGATTAGTCTTGTAAATGTATCAATAAAACCAAATAAAGTAAAATAGATAAAGTAAAATAAAACCGTAAAACCATAAAACCATCATAAAACCATCATAAAACCATCATAAAATCATCATAAAAAAACAAAAACACAAAAACACAAAAACACAAAAACAAACACCAAAACACCAAAACACAAAAATGACATAAAACGACATAAAAACAACATAAAAACGACATAAAAACAACATAAAAACAACATAAAAACAACATAAAAACAACATAAAAACAACATAAAAACAACATAAAAACAACATAAAAACAACATAAAAACAACATAAAAACATAAAAACAACATAAAAACATAAAAATATAAAAATAACATAAAAACAACATAAAAACAACATAAAACAACATAAAAACAACATAAAAACAACATAAAAACAACATAAAAACAACATAAAACAACATAAAAACATAAAAACAACATAAAAACAACATAAAAGCAACATAAAAACAACATAAAAATATAAAAACAACATAAAAACAACATAAAAATATAAAAACAACATAAAAACAACATAAAAACAACATAAAAACATAAAAATATAAAAACAACATAAAAACAACATAAAAACAACATAAAAACAACATAAAAACAACATAAAAACAACATAAAAACAACATAAAAACAACATAAAAACAACATAAAAACAACATAAAAACATAAAAACAAACATAAAAACATAAAAACAAACATAAAAACATAAAAACAAACATAAAAACATAAAAACACAATAAAATAATAAAATAACAAAATAACAAAGTAACCTTTGGATGGAAATAGCTTAGGTTGCTCCTAACTTATCCCGTCTTCCAAAGGTAACTCATACAACCAAATCTTAGGGAAAACCATAAGGAATTGCTTATTGTTTGTTGTGTCCACACCATTTGCAAATGTTTGGTGTTTTTTAGAAGATGGTGTTCACTTTTCCTCCCAGACTCTAATGTTTATTGATTCCTTTTTTTTCTTTTATCACCTTGTATTGATTAGTTGTGTCCATAGTTATTCATAAGCCATATTGACCATGAAGTAATTACCTTCTAATGGAGGTCACTTGAGGTCAATTGTCTGGCCTTGGCCTTCTTGATTTTTGTTAATTTGTGTTTATTGGAATTTTGTTTTCCCCATTTCCAGTTTTGGAACAATTTGTTTTCTTGTAAGAAAAAAAAACCTGCTCTTTTTTTCCAAATGCGATGAAATATCATTTAGCAGCTGTGCTGAATTGTCAGCAACACACACACAGAACTACCCATATTGTCTAGTTCCCATCCAATTGTTTGGATAATCATTTTCCTGTTGTTGTTTTTTTAATAGGGATGGCCCTGGATAATGTGACTTTGTAAATTAACTTCTTCAATCTATTATGCTAAATGTTTAAGTTGGCATCCACATCTTTTTAATTTTGTCTTTTTGCAATCAGTGAAACTTTATATGAACAATTATCGTTTGCACGGTGATTTGTGGGAGTTTGTTTTTAGCATATGAGCAGCATGAACTCAGAAAATGTGATTTGAAAAAAATAATAATTAATATCTGAGAGACTCTTGACTCATTTGCTTTGATCCTTTGGAGCAAAGAAGAAAAGAAAAGGAGAAGAAAATGGACTATTCTTGATTTGATGTAAAGAAGTTTATTTGGGAAATGAGAGCCAAGTTGGTACAGTGGTAAAGGCAGCAGGATGGTAAGCAAGAGATCACGAGTTCAAATCCCACCTTAGGCAGGAAAACCAGCTGGGTGATTTGGGGCCAATCACTAGGAGACTGTGAGTTCTAGTCCCGCCTTAGGCATGTAAACCAGCCAAGTGACTTTGGGCCAATCACTCTCTGTCTCTCTCAGCACAACCCACCTCAAAGGGTTTTTTTTAATTGGGGGGGGGGAATAGGAAGAATAAAGTGTGTCGGATATGTTGGTTGCCTTGAATTACTTGTAAAAATATAAAGTGAGATATAAAAAAAATAAAAATAAAATAAAGAGATGCAGTGGCTCAATGGCTAAGACACTGAGCTTGTCAATCAGAAAGGTTGGCAGTTTGGTGGTTTGAATCCCTAGTGCCACATAATGGAGTGAGCTCCCGTTACTTGTCCCAGCTTCTGCCAATCTAGCAGTTGGAAAGCATATAAAAATACAAGTAGAAAAATAGGAACCACCTTTGGTGGGAAGGTAACAGAGTTCCATGTGCCTTCAGCATTTAGTCATGCCAGCCACATGACCACGGAGACGTCTTCGGACAGCGCTGGCTCTTTGGCTTTGAAACAGAGATTAGCACCACCCCCTAGAGTCGGGAACGACTAGCACACATGTGCGAGGGGAACCTTTACCTTTACTTATAAATAAAAACAACTAAATAAATATATGAGTTGGGGAAAAAACGTGGTCCTGATAACATTAGACATCAATTGTACCTTTCAAACATAAACAAGATAAAGTTTTGAATCAATTAAGAGCATTCTTTTTTTTAAAAAAAATAATGAATTGGATAAATCAAGTGGGGAGAATTTTAACGGCTTTGTAGAGGAGATAAAATGCGCAGGACGATCATTCTGATGGGCTGCAATGAAACATAACAGAGACAGGTGACACCTCAGCATCCTTCATTGAGGAAACAAAATCAGATATGATAAAATAAAATGTGGAAAACATGGGTTCTAAGTATTTTTTCATAGTACTTATGAAAAAGGCATTAAAACATTAGTTCATCCCAAGCTGAATAGTGGTCAGTTATGAAATCATAAATGAGGAGAGGAGAAGGTAGCGGAGAGGAAGAGAAGAGAATTATCATAAATGAGGAGAGGAGAATACAAGAGAGGAGAGGAGGAGGGGAGAGGAAGAAAAGAGAAGAAAAGAGAATTATCACAAAGGTGGAGAGGACAGGAGAAAAAGAGAGGAGAGAAGAGAATGATCATAAATGAGGAGAGAAGACAGTAGAGGAGGAGAGGAGAGAAGAGAAGAGAATTATCTCCTGCCAATTACCTCCCTACGACCAATTAGATCCCACAGATTAGGCCTCCTCTGGGTTCCATCAGCTAGCCAGTGTCGATGGTCGACCCCCTGGGGAAGGGCCTTCTCTGTGGCTGCTCCAGCCCTCTGGAACGATCTCCCCGTGGAGATTCAGACCCTCACCACCCTTCTGGCTTTCCACAAAGCTGTTAAGATCTGGCTGTTCCGGCAGGCCTGGGGCTGATGAGTTCCCAGCCCCACTCGAATTGGTGCGCCTGTTGCAGAATTTTAATATGTTTTTTTGTAATTGTCTTGTTTGCTTTCGTTGTATTTCCCCCCTTCCCTATGAGTTTGTTAGCCGCCCTGAGTCCCTTCTGGGAATAGGGCGGCATACAAGTTTAATAAACCATAAACCAACCATAAACCATCATAAATAGGAGAGGAGTGGAGGAGAGGAGCGGAGGGGAGAAGAGAAGGTAGGGAAGAAGAGAGGAAGGAAGAAAGAAAGAAAGAAAGAAAGGAAGGAAGGAAGGAAGGAAGGGAGGGAAGAAATGGGGAGGGAGGGAGGAAGAAAGGGAGGGAAGAAGGAAGCAAAAGAAATGGGGAGGGAGGGAGGGAGGGAGGGAGGAATCATCCCCATAAAATTGATTATCTGCACAGTAATCTAGGTTTTTTTAAAAAAGTTCTTGTGGGTTTGGTTTTGTTCTCTTTGCACAAACAAAAAGTCTACAGCTTTCTCGCAAGAGCACCAAACAGATGTTTGGAAAGAAGGCCTGGGTGCCTGGGTGTATATCGCATCTCAACATAAGCCTTTCATTGAATGGAGCCATATTTCATGATAATCATCCATCGTGAGTCTGCGTTGATGAATGATTCGTTTCTAAGTTGCTCATAACATCAACTCATCCACCATCGAGTCGTTTGGGCCATATGCTTATGGCGGGAGATCATTCTTCCAGCTAAAAGTAGGGCAAGGAGAATCCCCCCCCCTTTTTTTCCCTCCAGATGTCAAGTTCCCTGCAACGCAAATACCATCAAAAATGTATGAACATCTGAGAATATTAAATCTTGTTTCAAAGTTGAGTTAATGGAACCATTACAGGACAGAGTAGAAATGGGTATTTAAATGGAGCATAATTCTTGTGCTACCGCCAACTGCAGGACAGTTTATTCAAATATTTTCTTTGCAAATTGCAATGGAGTCGAAGTAGTTGTGTTGTTATTGTTGTGTAACCCACTGATTTTGTTTTCATATGGAGGAGAACATGTCTTCCCATTGTCTAGATTAAAATAACAGAATAACAGAGTAGGAAGGGACCTTGGAGGTCTTCTAGTCCAACCTGGGTACTTGAGAGACCTGGGTACTTGAGAGACCGCCTGCTGCCAATTACCTCCCATAGACCCGTTAGATCGCACAGGGTCGGCCTCCTCCAGGTTCCGTCTACCAGCCAATGCCATCTGGCTATCACCCGGGGGAGGGCCTTCTCTGTAGCAGCTCCGGCCCTTTGGAACGAACTCCCCGCGGAGATTCGGACCTTCACCTCTCTCCAGGCCTTCCGGAAAGCCGTCAAAACCTGGCTGTGCCGGCAGGCCTGGGGTTGATGAGTTCCCCTCCCCACTCGACCTGTATGGCTGTATGACTCTTGTGTATTTTAATTACGTGTATTGTGTTTGTATCCCCTTTTCCCCTTTTGAGTTGTTCGCCGCCCTGAGTCCCTCCCGGAGAAGGGCGGCATACAAATAAAATAAATCTTAAATCTTAAATCTTAAATCTTAAATCTCAACCCCCTGCTCAAGCAAGAGACCTTATACCGTCCCAGACAAATGGATGTCCAATGTTTTCTTAAAAGCCACAATTTCTGGAGGCAAGTTGGTTAATTGTTAATTAACCACTGGTTAATTCTTCTCATTTCCTTCTCAAGTTTCTTCTTAAGTCCAGATTGCTTCTCTTCTTGATTAGCTTCCATCCATTGCTTCTTGTTCTGCCTTCAGGTGCTTTGGAGAATATAGAATAACAGAGTTGGAAGGGACCTTGAAGGTCTTCTAATCCACACCACCACCCTGCTTAGACAGGAAACCCTACACCGCTTCAGACAAATGGATATCCAACATCTTCTTTAAAATGTCCAGTGTTGGAGCATTCACATTCTGGAGGAAAGTTATTCCACTGATTAATTGTTCTAACAGTCAGGAAATTTCTCCTCAGTTCTAAGTTGCTTCTCTCCATGATTAGCTTCCATCCATTGCTTCTTGTCCTGCCCTCAGGTGCTTTGGAGAATAGTTTGACTCCCTCTTCTTTTTGGCAGGCCCTGAGATATTGGAAGACTGCTATCATGTCTCCCCTAGTCCTTTAATAATCTATATTTTTTTTCAACTCAAGTTGAAAAAAAGACCCTTAAATTAAAAGTCTGCGCATGAGTGCAAAGTCCCAAAACATGTTTAACTTTCAAGATTCTTCCAACTATTTTGTTTTCCAAAGTAGGGACATCTACATTTTAAACTCCCTCAACACTTCTTCTTATGTGAGGAATTCTTCCTCGGGAACTTTCCAGAGTGCAAAGCTTAGGTCACCCCAAGTGACAGTGGCCATCAATCCAACATCTTGCATTGCAGAAAAGTGCTGATGGTATTAAGGAATAAATAAATAAATAAAACCTCAGGTGGCTGGAGGGGGGGGGAGAAATAATTGAACTTTAAATTTGGATGACTAGGTCCTACTTGGTTGAGGAATTTAATGCTTCCTGCCTCTCTTCTCCTCCCTTCGGTTCCTGATGCAATAAAGGACATAGAGGTCTCCGATCAGAAGAGTTCATTCAGCAATATTAACTGAACTTTGTTTTATGTTCAGACAGTTTAGCAAGGATGCCTTTTATATGACTAATTTATGTCAGGCGTGTCAGAAACATTTTCTTTCAGTTTCATAGCATCCGGGATGCTGTCAGCAGCCTTTGCTTTCTGCTCTATGGGTAGGAAGGGACAAAGGATGCCTGGGAAATTCGCAATGGACAGAAGCTTCTGTAGGAGATTCAGAGAGACTCATTTCAAACCTGACTTGCAAATATTCTCTATGATTGGTACCCATCAGCCAGGCAGCCAGGCAGCCAGCCAGCCAGCCAGCTATTTAGCTGGCATCTGCCTGCCTGCCCGCCCGCCCGCCCGCCTTACCTGTATGTACATAGGGCAGTCATGAAAGAGGCTTCACTCTACTCTATACTGCTCTGCTCTGCTTCTACTCTGCTCTGTTCTGTGTCTATTCTGCTCTACTCTGTTCCACTTCTACTCTACTCTACTCTACTCTACTCTACTCTACTCTACTCTACTCTACTCTACTCTACTCTACTCTATTCTGCTCTGCTTCTACTCTGCTCTGCTCTGCTCTGCTCTGTGTCTACTCTGCTCTGCTCTACTCTATTCCACTCTGCTCTGCTTCTACTCTACTCTACTCTACCATACTCTACTATACTATACTATACTCTATTCTGCTCTGCTCTGCTCTGCTTCTACTCTGTTCTGTTCTGTGTCTATTCTGCTCTACTCTGTTCCACCTCTACTCTACTCTACTCTACTCTACTCTATTCTCCTCTGCTCTGCTTCTACTCTGCTCTACTCTGTTCTGCTTCTACTATGCTCTACTCTACTCTGCTCTGCTCTGCTTCTACCCTGCTCTGCTCTGCTCCTCATCTACTCTGCTCTACTCTGTTCCACTTCTACTATGCTCCATTCTACTCTGCACTGCTCTACTCCATGTCTATTCCACTCCACTCCTGTTCTATTTTGCTCGTCCCCTCTCGTCCCCTCTCCTTTTTTATTCTATTTTATTTTATCCTACCCTACCCTACCCTACCCTATTTAAATCCTTTTCTGTTCTATTTAAATTCTATTCTGTTTAAATTCTATTCTATTCTACCTGCATTGGTTTTCCATAGGGTGGTGGCACTACTTCCTTCCTAAGCAAGGATTTGAAACAATCCTTTGTTTTCGTTCCTCATCCTAATAACCAGAAATAAATATGATGCTGGAAGCTCATGCTTTGTCCTCCTCTTTTTAAAATTAAAATAGACTAAATAAAGTAAAACAAAACATTGCTGGGTGAATTGGTTCCTGCTGGCATCTCATTGAGAACTCAGGAATCAGTGTAATTTCTGAAGCAGCCAACTGTGGCTTATTCAGAGACAACACTGGACCAGTTCTCTGTGGCCATTCTCCTTTTGTTGGCTGCCATCCCAGAAAAACAGCAATTAGCAATTTAGTGCAGCACTTGAGATTTTGACAGGGCACCACCAATAAGGATAAGAGCTTAATTTTCAGCTTAAATTACCCAGTAGAATTCCTTAAGATTTCACAGCACAAAGGGAACAGTGTGCTTCCAATCATGGGTCAATTGCATTCAAACTGGAGATAAATTTCAAGGACAATGCACACTCTTTGTGAACATGGAAGAGTGAGTGGAGCTCCGTTACCATTTCATGGATGGAAACTAATCAAGGAGAGAAGCAACCTAGAAGCAAGGAGAAATTTCCTGATAGTGAGAACAATTAACCAGTGGAACAATTTGCCTCCAGAAGTTGTAAATGTTCCAACACTGGAGGTTTTTAAGAAGATGTTGGATATCAATTTATCTGAAATGGGATAGGATTTCCTGCCTAAGCAGGGGTTAGACTAAAAGACCTCCAAGGTCCCGTCCAACTCTGTTATTCTGTTATGTTATTACTTATTGTTGTGTTTTCCTGACAATGAGAACAGTGAAAAAACTTGCATCCAGAAGTTCCAACACTGGAGGTTTTATAGAAGAGACTGGACAGCCACTTTTCTGAAATGGTATAGGGTCTCCTGCTTGAGCAGGAGGTTGGGCTAGAAGACCTCCAAGATCCTTCTGGTTATTCTGAATTTAGGAGGAAATGTTTTAGCTAAAACATGATTGTCAATTGTCAGTAGTGCTCAACTTACACAGATTACTTAAGGGATTCTTCAAAAGGTATTTGTGATCTAATTCTAAAATTGTGACAGCTGTCTCTGTCCACACCATCACCAAATTTCAGGAACTGGACAACTGGCCTCTTTGTACATCCCTTTGCAATGTGCCATGATGATGAAGACATTGGGCAACCATTTGTCCGAAGTGGTATAGAATCTCCTGATTGAGTAAGACCTTGGACTAAATCAGGGGTCACCAACCTTTTGGACCTCAGGGGTCACTAAATTCATAATTTTAAATCCCGTGGACCACTAATATGGTCTGCCTAATGACCGTCTGGGTGGGCGTGGTTATCTGGCCATGTGACTGGGTGGGCGTGGTCAACTAGATGTCACTGAAATCAAGGAGCCCTCCACCAGCCTCCACTCATCAATCCCCTTCCAGCCACTCCTCGCCTGCCCGGGATCCTTAGGGCCCCAACAGGAAGCAGTTGCTGGAGTTAAGAAGCCACCACGAGAAAGAGTTGGCAAAACAGTTGGCTCAGTTCAAGTCGGATCTGACCAAGAAGGAGGCTCAGCAGAAGCACCTCACTGAGGACTATGAGCACAGGCTTTCCAACCAGAGGAAGACCTGCGAGAGTGCAAGGTTTGTAGGCTCAGCTGGTTGAGATGGTCAGCCAGTTCCAGGCCATGATGCAGTCCCACTGGAATGAGACCCTCCGACTCTTCGCCACCAGCAGCACTTTCCTCGAGCCTTTGCCAAAAACCCTGCACCAGGAGACCAAAGCAGAGCCCAAGTCAACATTTCTGACCCACACAAAAAGCGTGACCCGACAAATGTGCGCACGACAAAAGTGCGCCGATGAAATTGCAGCAGAAAAACCATGACGTCATCAATGCGCCGACAACAGCGCGCCAACAACAGCGTGCCGATAACAGCGCACCAACAGAAGCGCGATTTAAGTTAAGGTAAGGGTTAGGTTCAGGGTTAGTTTTAGGGTTAGGTTTAGGGTTAGGTTCAGGGTTAGTTTTAGAGTTAGGTTTAGGGTTAGGTTTAGGGTTAGGTTTAGGGTTAGGTTTAGAGTTAGGTTTAGGGTTAGGTTTAGGGTTAGGTTTAGGGTTAGGTTTAGAGCGCGCTTCTGTCGGCGTGCTGTTGTTGGCGTGCTTCTGCGCTCATTCGTTGCATGATTTAGAACTTGCGGTATTGTCGCCGCGGTTTCATTGGGCATGCTTTTGTCGAGCGCGCATTTGTCGGGGAACCCACAAAAAGATCCCGAAGGGGGGAGACTCTCTGCAGCAACACAAACGTTCATTGCATATATTCATCCCAGGGCCCGTAGTTTGAGGACCCCTGATTTAGTGCAATAAAAGGAACGCAAATACTTTTTCTGCGGACCGCCAACACCAGTGGTCCATGGACCACCAGTTGGTGACCGCTGGATTAAAAGACTTCCAAGGTCCCTTCCAACTCTGTTATTCTTTTGACTGGCTGTTTTGTGTGTTGCCTCTCCAGATCTTCAGAGACTAACCCAGTTTGTTTCCAAAATCTGTACTTAGCTTCGTCGTTCTCCCTCCTGGTTTCTCTCTTTCCAAAGGCAGAGAATGTGGCTGCCTAATCACATTCCTCTGCTGAATTTGTATTTCTCCTTGATTGATTTCTGTAACAGGAAACCGGGCTTTTTCGGCTCACAAGGCTGAAGCTAATCAGCTTCACCCACTCATTTTTACAGGGTAATGCATGGCAGCCTCCCTGTTGTGCTTCTCACATCCACTCATGGCGAGTGTTGCGTTATTGTTTCCTCCCATAATGTTCCAGCCACTTGGTTTTTTGCTCGCTTCGGTTGCGCTTCCTCTTCATCTTGCCATTTTTTAAAAAATCCATTCCATATGCAAATCATCTCCGCTCCAGACAACCCTACATTTTGAAGAGAGACCCTGGTAGGATGCTTATTTGTTTTCCAGCTTGAAGCCTTCGTTTCACTGGGTTTAATTATAAAAGGGTTCCCCCCTCCCCCCAAAAAATAGTATTAACTCAAAACTACCTCTTGTTTGTTTGAAAACATGAATTTATAATTGCATGTTATAGCTTTGGGTGATGCAAAAATGCCAAGCTGGAATTAAGACTGCTGGGAGAATATCAGCAACCTCAGATATGATGACAATACCATTTGAAGGGCAGAAAGAGAAGAGGAACAAACTATGGCAGGACAAGAAGCAATGGATGGAAATTAACTGCAGGAAGTTAGCACCCACCCCTCTCCTAAAAAATGAAATATTTTAGGAAATATTAAAAGGGCAGAATGTTTCCCCTAAAAGGGAGGCAGAAATTCATCCACACCCGTGTGTCAGCGTTCCAAGTACCATGTAGAATTAAATCAGAGTCCAAGGCAAAACGATCCTTAAAGTTCCAATTTAATAAAGCAGACATCTTAGCACGTCTGTGTTAATCCCAATTCTGGAAATGACATCAGAATTCCACCCAGTTAAAAGTTCATGATCTTGTCCCCACACCCACAATCCATCACATGGTCCAATCTTCTTCTTCCATGCTGGCGTCTCCACCCAGTTGCTTCTGGTCAGGTGTGAAAGTGCGGAGAAAAAAGATGGCCTTGGCTTCTAGAAAAGAATGACAACAATACATTCCACAATCCTACTCCTGTCTATTCCCCCCTCCCATCAACTAAAGAAACAGCATAATGAAATAAGAGAAACTGTGGCAGGCCAAAATTATAAAAGGAATATAATTGCAGGCCTGACAATGGCCCATTAAGGCCTGAGCCAGTCCATTCTACATAACAAAGATCTACCTCCTTCAGACAGAGCCATAATAGGAAACCCAAAGTTCTTTCATTATATCATCATCCAGCAAGAGTCAACCAAGCTTGGGATACAGACAACCTATAAAGTTAACCCTGCATGGCCCCATGGGAGTCTGACAACTAATCAGAATACAAGTTCAAATTCAAAAGCCCAGAGAGGTTATAAAATGGGGGCACTCTCAGCATTTCTTCCCTTTTTGCCCAGGACCTCAACCCATGTGATCCTGTCCATCATTAAACCATCTTTCCAAGCAGTCTCCAAGTTTCTGGTATCTTTCTCCCCTCTTGGAACTGAGCCCAGATGGATATTTCCTCCAACAACAGAATCTTGCAAGTCTCTCCCCTCCTCCTTCATATGAACTGGGGAGGGTCCTGTCTGATATGTTTTCTCAAATTGCTTTCTTTCTCTGGACTCAAGGCCCTTTATCTGACTGTCACCTTGATAGCATCTCTTTCTTCTCTCCCTCAAGGCCTCTTCCTCTGCTATCTCTCTCTCTCTCTTTTTCCAATCTGAATACGAGGCTCTTCTTCAGCTCTGTCCCTGAAAAAAAAAGGCATTTGGGGGAAGGTCCTCTGTTGGGATTTCATGAACCAGGATCTTTATCTGAATCATTTAATCACTTTGCAACTCCAAAGCATCCATCCCTGCTAAATCCTACCCATGTGAATTTCGCTAACATTCTCTTCCCCTTTGAAAGAGGTTTCTGGAGAGAAAAACTCTGCCATCAAAATGAATGTGAAATTATAGGAAAAGGCAAAAAGGTTTCTTTAGATGGCAATATTAAGGGTTTATTTACCACTTAATATTGGGAGTCTGACAATCAATCAGAACACAAACTCAAATTCAAAAGCCCAGAGAGGGCATAAAATCCAGGCACCCTCAGCATCTCTTCCCTTTTTTTTTCGCCCATGATCTCCGAGGCATGTGATCTGATTTATCAACAAACCTTCTTTCCAAGCAACTTCCATGAATCCAGTGTCTTTTTCCCCACTTGGAACTGAACCCAGAAGAATATTTCTTCCCACATAACCAAGAAGAGAACCAACCTAGAACTGAGGAGAGATTTCCTGACAGTGAGAATCAGTGGAGTAGCTTCCTTCAAAAGTTGTAGGTGCTCCATCAGTTGAGGTGTTTAAGAAGAGATTGGATACAGCCATTTGTCTGAAACAGCATAGGGTTTGTTTCAGCAGGAGGGGGGTTGGACTAGAAGACCTCCAAGGTCCCTTCCAACTATCTTATTCTGTTCAAGATGAGGATGCAAACGTTGGCTTGAAACTCAACATTACAAAAAAAAAGATCCTGGCATTCAGTTCCATCATTTTCTGGCAATCAGAAGGGGAAGAAATGGAAGCAATGACAGATTTTATTTTCTTGGGCTCTGAGATCACTGCAGACAGTTATTGCAGGCATGAAATTAAGAAACACTTGCTCCTTGAGCGGAAAACTATGGCAAACTGTTCTGACCCCACTCGTCCCACACCAAAACACTCCAAGCCAAAGATACTTTACGGAATTTATTCACAGACAGACAGGTCCTTGGCAGCAAACCAGCACAGATAAGCCCTGGCAGCAGTCCAGCCTGCCAAGCTCACAATACTGTTCATCCAACATTAGTTAATGTGTTGACTTCTGCAAAAGGGGCGTGTGCACAAGCAGTCCTTTTATAGTCTGGAGAGGAGCTTAATGACCACCAGCTGAGTGCAATTACCTCCTGTAACTGCGCAACTGTTCCTTACGCCTATTAGCTCTCCGGTGTTGGGCATCCAGGAACAACTCACTGCTGACGTCCAGATCACACTCCCTTGTCTCCTCCTCACTCATCCAAGGCTCTGGTGCCTCCTGGTGGCCAACCAGCCTCTCTGCGCCCTGCTCGGAGTCGGAACCCTGTCCAGGGTCCTCCACATCCTCCAAAGCCGACTCATAGGGCCCCTCGCTGTCGGAGTTTGGTGGCAGCTGCAACGGCTCCTGCTGGGCCACAACAGCAAACCTAGACAGCATATTGAAAAAACAGAGAAATCACCTTGCTGACAAAAACCCATGTAGCCAAAACTATGGCTCACCCATTAGTGATATATGGCTGTGAGGATTGGACCGTAAGGAAGACTGAGCACCAAACAATGGATGCTTTCGATCCTAAAGGAATTCAACCCCGATTGTCCTTTGGAAGGACAGATCCTGAAGCTGAAGCTCAAAGACTTTGGCCACCTAATGAGAAGAGAGGACCCTTTGCAGAAGACCTTGATGTTGGCAAAGATGAAAGGCCAAAGGAGAAGGGGATGGGAGACCATGAGATGACTAGATAGGGTCATCGAAGCTATGAACTTGAATTTGGACAAACTCTAGTGAACAGTGGAGGTCAGGAGGTCAGGAGTCAGAGCAAATGACCAGCTTTCTGCAAGAAGTATGAAATCCTTCCATTCCCCACCATCCAGTCAGAGCTGAAGAAGCTTCTTGGACAGAAGCGAAACATCTTCAAAGAAAAAAACCAGAAAGCCCAGTTGCCTCTTGAAAAAGCACCTTTGGGACAACCATGACCTGGATGTCTCAGAATCTCCATAGACATGTGACTTATGAGTGTCTTTCCCGCTTCATTGCAGCATCCTCATGATCAAAATCCAGATGCTTGGCAACTGGTTCATATTTATGACGGTCAGAGTGTCCTGGGGTCCTGCAATCACCTTTGGCGAACGCCTGACAAGCAAAGTCAAGGGGGAAGCCAGATTCCCTGAACATCTGTCTTATGAACACCTTTAGGAGAGAAGAGAAGAGTTGGAAGGGACCTTGGAGGTCCACTTCAGACAAATGGTTATCCAACATCTTCTTAAAGACTTGGAGCATTCACATCTTCTGGAGGCCAGTTGTTCCACTGATTAATTGTTCTAGCTGTCAGGAAATTTCACCTCAGTTCTAAGTTGCTTCTCTCCTTGATTAGTGTCTACCTATTGCTTCTTGTCCTGCCCTCAGGTGCTTTGGGGAATAGCTTGACTCCCTCTTCTTTGGGGCAGCCCCTGAGATATTGGAACACTGCTATCATGCCTCCCCTAGTCCTTCTTTTCATTCAACTAGACATACACAGTTCCTGCAACCGTTCTGCATATGTTTTAGCCTCCAGTCCCCCAATCCTCTTTGTTGCTCTTCTCTGCACTCTTTCTAGAGTCTCCACATCTTTTCTACATCATGGCCACCAAAACTGAATGCAGTATTCCAAGTGTGACCTTACCAAGGCATTATAAAGTGCTTCTCTCCTTGATTAGTTTCCACCCATTGCTTCTTGTCCTGCCCTCAGGTGCTTTGGAGAATAGCTTGACCCCCTCTTCTTTGTGGCAGCCCCTGAGATATTGCAATACCTGCTGTGATTCACTTGAAAACGAGGCCTTATACCCATTTCTTTCTCCTCTTGCTTCTGGATCAACACTGCATCCATTCCCAAATTATGGAATAACATTGAGTAAATTACTTTAATGGGCCAGCCCTGTTTCGACCCCTGTCACTCAAAGCCTGTATGATGGAATGCAGAATGCTTGCCTAACCAGATTACACAATCAACCAGGGGGGGGGGGGGACACAACATTCCTTTTTATGCTTGCAACCAAATCTGTTTGTTGCTCTCTGCGTTTTGCTCAGCAAGAATGAACTTTTAGGACAGAGCCGTCCCTTCCTGCTATTACTGCATAATTGCCTCGTTATCTGTCCAGTGCTATGTAAATGTGAATATAATCCCTGCTGTCATGAGGTCTAAGAGGCTGCTATGTTTATATTTGCAAGATATGTTCGGAATATTACAAGTCGTTCAACCAGATGGGATATAGATTTGGCCCAAGGAGAGGGCGAGGGGGCCCCAAAAGAATTTGCAAATATTTATGACCGTGTTTTTATTTTAGCATCATTTGTTGGATTTGTTTAGTTACAAGTGGAGATTGTTCAGAAGATAGTATTATGTTGGTGCAACTGTTTCCTCCTTCAGCATCCCCCGAGGAAGATAAAATGTTATTTTTCTCACAAAGCCAAATCTGTAGCCTTTCTTTTTCCTTTGGGCTACACTGCCAGATGCTACTGTTCAGACTTGGCATCAATCCAGTTTCTCCTTCCCATTGCTTTTCTTCTTCTTTCCTGCTCAGTACAGACATCATCATCATCATCATCATCATCATCATCATCATCATCATCATCATCATCTGGTTAATCTTTGGTGAGATTCACAGCCTTTGGGGCTGGTTGGTAGCTCAACAGCTCGAGTCCTAACCAAGGACCTAGGAACTGTTAAGGGAACGTCGGAGGATATAAGGTGTTCCAAGAAGGGTGGTTTTTTGTAGAATCAGAATGTTCAAATCTGATAAATTTAAAATTTCTAAATAGCGAGGTAGCCCTTTAGGTATTGCTCCAAGGGCTCCAATTACGATCGGGACAACAGGCGATTTCTTTTTCCACAGTCGCTCAACTTCAATTTCCAAGTCCCGGTACTTTGTGATTTTTTTGTTGCTGTTTATCTTCAATCCGTGCATCATCAGGTATTGCAATGTTAATGAACCATACTTTTTTCTTTTCAATTATTGTTATGTCAGGTGTGTTGTGGGCCAAGTTCCTGTCAGTCTGGATTCTGAAGTCCCACAAGATCTTGACTTTCTCATTCTCTAAAATCTTCTCAACCTGATGTTCCCAGTGGTTTTTGCTGTACTCAAATCCAAACCTTTGGCACAATTTCCAGTGAATGATCTTAGCAACGAGGTCATGGCATTGTAGGTAGTCAGTTTGTGAAATTTTGCTGCACCCACTGATCAAGTGGTTGACTGTCTCGTCTTTCTCATTACAGAGGTGACATTTTCTGGTCGTGGTAACACGTTGAATTTTTGCCTTCATGCAGTTTGTGGCCTAGGGTTGTTCTTGAGCTGCCAAAATAAAGCCTTCTGTTTCTTTTTTTCAGTGCTCCTGATCTTAACCAGTTCCAAGTTAGCTTTTGGTCAGCTTTGCCTTCAATATTTTTCAAGTATTGGCTATGCATAGCTTTGTTTTTCCAATTTTCAGCTCGCTTCTCAATTAATTCTTTCTTATATTCAGCTTTTGACTTAGTTGTCTTTAAAAAGCCTCCTTTATTTACTTCCTTAATCATTGGTTCTTCACTTTTCTGGATGTAATCATTCAAGCTGTGTTTTTCTTCTTCCACAGTTTGTTTTACTTGTAGGAGTCCTCAACTACCCTCTGCTCTTGGTAGATATATTCGGTCAACATCACTTTTAGGGTGCAAAGCATGATTCATTGTCATAAGCTTCCTTGTTTTTCTGTCCAAATTGTCCAACTTCATCTGGGTTTTTTGCACTTTGCCTGGTGTTATTGCAGGATGTAATATTCTAATTCTTCTTTTCTTTAGACTAGCCAACCCCAAATCCTGCCCCTCCATTATCTTCCCACTGAAATGGCACCTAATTTTATCTGGACCAAAGAATTTGCCCCATAGCTTTCCTCCCCAGGAGCAAGCACCTTTTAATTTCTTGACTGCATTCACCATCTGTAATGATCCCGGAGCCCTGGAAAATAAAATCAGTCACTACCTCCATTTCTTCCCCATCTATTGGCCAGGAATTGAGACGTCCGGATGCCATGATCTTTGTTTTCTTAATGTTGAGCTTCAAGCCAACTTTTGCACCCTCCTCTTTCACCCGCATCAAAAGGCTCTTTAGTTCCTCTTCACTTTCTGCCATTAGAGTGGCATCAGCTGCATACCTGAGGTTGTTGATATTTCTCCTGGCAATCTTAATTACAACTTTTGATTCATTTGGCCGCGCCTTTCTCATGATGTGCTCTGCATATAAAGTTAAATAGGTAAGGCGACAGTATACAACCTTGCCAAACTCCTTTCCCAATTTTGAACCAATCATGTCCAGTTCTGACTGTTGCTTCTTGACTCGCAATAGGTTTCTCCCATCTCTTTAAGAATTTGACATCAGCATATCTTAAAGACCACTCAAATGAGAGATATAAACGAGACTGGGAAAAATGGATTGACTATACACAAAATAAATATGGGACTAAGAAACTCCAGATAGCCTATGCTTAAGATTAGGAATAAGTTAAATTGTTTAAAGTTTGGGTAACAGCAAGAAGCTGAGTTCAACGTAGAGATCTTATTGACTCTCTTTTTTTCCCCTTTAATTTCCTTTGTTTTAACAAATTTTAGACTGTGTTTGTTAAAAAGCTATACCGTGTACGGGCTCTGGGAAGTCGGGGGGGAGGGAAGGGAGGTGGGGTCTTAGGGGAGAGGGGGGGAGGGGGGAAATATAGTATGTGTTAGATTCTAAAGTAACATGATTGCGCTTGTATACTCTGGCTCTTTAATTTTAGTGTAAAAATAGGACAAGCTGAATATATTGATAGACAGTAGAAATACACCGAAGGGAGGAGTAGAGGGAAAGAAGAAAGAGGGGTAGAGAGGGTGGGAAAGAGGATTGGAGGGAGGAGGAGAAGGAAGGGAGGGAATGTATTGGGAGAGAGGAGTGATAGAGGGGGAGGGGAAGTAGGGAAGTAGAGGGGAATGTTGGAAGGGAGAACGAAAGTTGGAGGGGAGAGGGTGTATGGTGGGTCAAGGTGGTATATTGGGTTTGTATTCTGGGGGATATTGTTGACAAGAGGGAGGGCTGTGTTTATTGTTCAATGTTATATGCCCCGGTTATGCACAGTATACATGTGACTGTACGAAATGAAATGGAAATAAAACATTTACATTGCAAGAATTTGACATGATCTTTAATTTTTAATTTTACATGAGCTAAAGTTAAATATCCCACACCAAGTGGTTGCTCTGCTGAATGTTGCATCCGGTTGCCTTTTTTGGCATCATTGTTTCTCTCGTTGTTAGTTTTATGATGGCTTTTATTGATTATGTCTCATTTTTTCCCCCATGTCTTTCCCGAAGGTATTTCAGTTGCTTGATGTAACCCCCAGAACACTATATAAATTAATAATAAAATAATAATAAAGAATTCTGGCACAGGACGTGAAAACCCTTTAGGCAGGATTTTCCTATTGCAAAGCCTTACGGCACTGCAGAAAGTCGGCTTAATATATTAGTCGCTATGTAATAATTTGACCTTTCTTCCCCTCGCACAGTTCCTTCTTTTGTTGAGTAAGCTGCCCATGGCAATACAACTGAATTGGCAACTTTGCTGTATTAATTTCCATCTCCATGGAAATCCAACTTTACTAGAGTCCTGATGACCCTTCATGAAATATTTAGGGGAAAGAGGTCATAGTGGTGTCTCACTGACATCTACTCATCTGTACAAATGAAAAAGTGTTGTGGTCTGCCGGCAGCCTGCAGAGCTGGCAGCAAGTCAGACAGTGAGGAGGTTGAAGAGGAACATGGGCCAGTCCTGAGGTCTGGGGAAGGCTCGGACAAGGGATCTACATCAGAGGCAGAGAGAGGGCCACCTTGGAGTTATGGGCTGCCTCCATAGCCTGACATCAGTGAGGCAGAGGAACAGGGGGAGCCTGTTCCCAGTGCGTGCATGCGCAGAGCTGCCAGAAGGCAAGAACAATTACGACAAAAGGGGCGACTCGGGAGTAAGGCTTGGAGATGATTAGCCCCTCCCATAAGAAATAAAAGAGGAGTAAATGGACAGGAGCCTTTGCAGGAAGCAATTAGTTCATTCTGGTCGGTTCAAACTCTGAAGCTCTGTTTTGACTCTGTGCTCCATTTGGCCGAGCACAACTAATTGGCAATTTGGCAGCGTTTCAAGGGAGAAAAAGGTAGGTGCTTAACAGCCTTGCCCAGTACTTGAGAGACCGCCTGCTGCCAATTACCTCCCACAGACCCATTAGATCTCACAGGGTTGGCCTCCTCCGGGTGCCATCTACCAGCCAATGCCACCTGGCTATTACTCGGGGGAGGGCCTTCTCTGTGGCAGCTCCGGCCCTCTGGAATGAACTCCCTGCAGGGATTCGGACCCTCACCTCTCTCCAGGCCTTCCGAAAAGCCGTCAAAACCTGGCTTTGCCGACAGGCCTGGGGGTAATGAGTTCCCTCCCCTCTCGACATGTATGGTTGTGCGACTGTTGTCTACTTTTATTATTTGTATTTTGTTTTTTTATGTTCCCCTTTTTTCCCCCTTGAATTGTTCGCCGCCCTGAGTCCTCCCGGAGAAGGGCGGCATACAAATAATAAAATTCTATTCTATTCTATTCTATTCTATTCTATTCTATTCTATTCTTGCCTTGAAGGACTGTGGGGGACTTCTGTCGGACATTTAACAGACTGGTTATAAATTATTACGGGCTGTGAATGAACATAATTCACAGCAGTTTAAATAAAAAGAGTTTGGGGGACTAAGGGTGTGATTTTTACTCTCTCGGGAAGCCTAGGTCAGAACAACAAGGTGGATTGCCCGAGCTACCAGAAATGATTGAATATAAGATAGAAGGAGCAAAGGAAATGTTGATTTGATGCATTGGTTAAGACACCAGGTTAGAAACAGGTTCTGTTCTGTGAGTTCTAGTTAAGCTTTAGGCAGGAAAATCGACTGAATGGCCAATCACAAGGTTGACATGATAGCAGTATCCCAGTATTGGAAAAGAAAAATGGGTCAACTTATTGGAAAACTGTCAGAGAAGACCAACTAAGATGACTAAAGGCCTTGAGACTAAAACATAGGAACAAAGGTTGCAGGATTTGGGTTTGGCTAGTCTAAAGAAAAGAAGAATTTTTTTTGGGGGGGGGATATGATAGCAGTTTTCCAATATTTGATGGGGTGCCACCAAGAAGAGGGGGTCAACTTATTCTCCAGAGCACCTGAAGGCAGGACAAGAAGCAATGGGTGGAAACTAATCAAGGAGAGAAGCAACTTAGAACTGAGGAGAAATTTCCTGACAGTTAGAACAATTAATCAGTGGAACAACTTGCCTCCAGAAGTTGAGAATGTTCCAACATTGGAAGTTTTTAAGAAGATGGTGGATAATCATTTGTCTGAAGTGGTGTAGGGTTTCCTGCCTAAGCAATTAAGTAAGGTCACACTTGGAATACTGCATTCAGTTTTGGTCGCCACGATGTAGAAAAGATGTGGAGACTCTAGAAAGAGTGCAGAGAAGAGCAACAAAGATGATTAGGGGACTGGAGACTAAAACATATGAAGAACGGTTGCAGGAACTGGGTATGTCTAGTTTAATGAAGAGAAGGACTACGGGAGACATGATAGCAGTGTTCCAATATCTCAGGGGTTGCCACAAAGAAGAGGGAGTCAAGCTATTCTCCAAGGCACCTGAAAACAGGACAAGAAACAATGATTGGAAAATAATCAAGGAGAGAAACAACATGGAATTAAGGAGAAACTTCCTGACAGTGAGGACAATTAACCAGTGGAACTGCTTGCCTCCAGAAGTTGTGGGTACTTTATCCCTGGAGGATTTTAGGAAGAGACTAGACGAGAGAAAAGAGGAAAAGACACTACTTAAAAGTAATAAACATCAAAGGCCTTTAAAATGAAAATAAATATTTTGTTGATTTATTCAACCAAAAAAAGGAATGATTCTTTTCTTTCTATCGGTTTTTAATCTGTTTTCTCCCCTCTGACAGATGAGGCTTTAAAGATTTGATTATCAATAAAATATGGGGGAAATGGAGTTTCTGTTATATTTCTAGAGAAAGTGATAAGGTAGGGTATTAAAAGTGAGATGGCCTGACGATAAGAAATTAATTTGTGAGACATAATTTGAAGGGATTAAAGATTTAAAAGTTTAATATGTTGTTCTTGGCAGCTCCTAATGGAATTTTTGTTGATTAAGATTGAATTATGAGGTTTTAAAAGATTTGGTTATAGATACGGCATGGGAATATTTTGTTTTTCATTTGCATCTTCAGAGAAAACGACAAGCCGCTGTTAAAAATAGAAAAAAATATCGTATATTTTACTTGTGTACATTTATATGTATATATTTATATTTATATGCAAATGTATTTGCATATGTTTCTATGTGTGTACATATATGTATGTCTCTATATGTAATGTTGTTTCTGGTAGCTCTTTATAGATTTTTGCTTAATAAGATTGAACAGTAAACTTCATTATTTGCTAATATATAAGATATGAAATATAGGAGGAAATGATTTTGGGTGAAAATATTAGAGGAAATGGTTTCGCTTCCAGAAAGATTTGCATCTATGAAGAAGTTCGTTCTTTCTATATTTTACTTGGTTCTTTATATATCTTTTTTTACTTTTTCTCATCCCTTTTTTCTTTTTCTCTCTGTACTTTTCACTTTTTTCCCATGTTTCGTATTTCTCTTCATTTGTGTTAGTTTTTTTTATCTTTGTGTTTTTAAACATCAGTAAAATTAGTATTAAAAATGAAGTGGGAAACTGATATTTTGAGGAGAAAATATTTGCCTCTTCCATCTGTTTCTCTGAAGATACTTGATAATACCACTTTACAATGCCTTGGTAAAATCAGATTTGGAATACTGCATCCATCTTCGGTCACCATGATGTAAAAAAGATGTCGCGACTTTAGAAAGTGTGTAGAGAAGAGCAAACAAGATGATTAGGGGACTGGAGGCTAAAACATATGAAGAACGGTTGCAGGAACTGGGTATGTCTAGTTTAATGAAAAGAAGGACTAGGGGAGACATGATAGCAGTCTTCCAATATCTCAAGGGTTGCCACAAAGAAGAGGGAGTCAAGCTATTCTCCAGGGCACCTGAGGGTAGAACAAGAAGCAATGGGTGGAAACTAATCAAGGAGAGAAGCAACTTAGAACTGAGGAGAAATTTCCTGACAGCAAGAAAAATTAATCAGTGGAAAAACTTGCCTCTAGAAGTTGTAAATGCCCCAACACTGGAAGTCTTTAAGAAGATGTTGGATAGCCATTTGTCTGAAATGGTATAGGGTTTCCTGCCTAGGCAGGGGGTTGGACTAGAAGACCTCTAAGGTCCCTTCCAACTCTGCTATTCTATTCTAAACGCTATGATGAAAAACGAAATGCACAGGTACAGTATAGGTGGTACCTTGCTCAATAGCAGTAACTGTAAGAGGGATCTTGGAGTCCTAGTGGACAACCATTTAAATATGAGCCAGCCATGTGCAGCAGCTGCCAAAAAAGCCAACACAGTTCTAGGCTGCATAAACAGAGGGATAGAATCAAGATCACATGAAGGGTTAATACCACTTTATAAGGCCTTGGTAAGGCCACACTTGGAATACAGCATCCAGTTTTGGTTGCCACGATGTAGAAAAGATGTGGAGACTCTAGAAAGAGTGCAGAGAAGAGCAACAAAAGGGATTAGGGGACTGGAGACTAAAACATCTGAAGAACGGTTGCAGGAACTGGATATGTCTAGTTTAATGAAAAGAAGAACCAGGGGAGACATGATAACAGTGTTCCAATATCTCAGGGGTTGCCACAAAGAAGAGGGAGTCAAACTATTCTCCAAGGGACCTGAGTGTAGAACAAGAAGCAATGGGTGGAAACTAATCAAGGAGAGAAGCAACTTAGAACAGAGGAGAAATTTCCGGACAGTTAGAACTATTAGTTAGTGGAAAAACTTGCCTCTAGAAGTTGTGAATGCCCCAATACTGGAAGTCTTTAGGAAGATGTTGGACAACTGTTTATCTCAAATGGTATAGGATTATGACGGTCAACCTTTTTGGCACCAAGTGCCCAAACCTCAATGCGCATGCACACTGGAGCCTCAAAAACGTGAACAGCAGCTGGCTGGTGCACATGCACACTCCAGCTGCCTGGTCCTTTGGTTCCCGGCACATGCATGTATACCAGCCAGCTGATCTTTGTGTGTGCCAGAGTCCTGGAAACCCTGAAGACCAGGTGCGTGGTGCCCATGCGCACTCTGGCCAGCTGGTCTTTGGGTTCTCGGCGTGCACATGCACATCAGCCAGCTGGCCTTCGGGTTTCCAGGAGTCTGCCACATGGGAAGATCAGCTGGCCTGCCCGCGTTCATGCACTGGAAAGCAGAAGGGAAGCTGGCAACTGCGCAGGTGCCCACAGAGAGGGTGCCGCGTGCCATCTCCGGCATCAGAGGTGGGTTCCTACCAGTTCGCACCTATTCGGTAGAACCGGTTCGTCAAATCTACCGAACCGGTTAGAAGAGGTTCCACCAGTGGACCCGGAAAGCAGGCCACACCTACAGAAGAGGTTCCAAATTTTTTTGAAACACACCACTGGTCCTTGGATATGATTATTCTACACTATCATGCTCCTATTTATAAAACTCGGTGCCTCTGTGAAAGGTAAGGGTGACTACTGCGTTTGTGGTGCAATCAGAACATTGCGTGTGTTGAAGTTGTTTTAACGCAAACCAAAGATGCCTTTTAAAAAACAAGTTTACATCACATTCTTATGCGTGCCAGTGCTGTGTGTGAGGTAATTTAAGGTGGTTCTGACAAGTGTCGTGGGCATCTTCATATCCGGTCACATGGGCGGCAAGCCACTCCCATCCGGTCACATGGGTGGCAAGCCACTCCCACAAAGGAGGCCACACCCACAGAGTAGGTTCGAACAATTTTTGAAACCCACCACTGTCCGGCATGCATGTCATAGGTTCGCCATCACGGGGATAGTATGTCCTGCTTGAACAGGGGGTTGGACTAGAAGACCTCCAAGGTCTATTCCAGCTCTGTTATTGATAAGTTATGTTTTTTTTAATTGAATTAGGAAGGCTCCTGGGATGTATTATGGCATCATAAGGTACCACAGTCTCTGAAGAAAACGGGTAATGCTTGAAGCAGCAACTTGCATACAATATTTCAAATTAGCCCCGTGGGGCAACAATTATGCGGGCATCTCATCTGCTCTGCACAATTTCAAAGAGCACTTTGGTCATTTGATTTATAATAAATAGACAGGTGAACCAGATCCTGTAGAAAAGAAGAAGGGGGAAAAAATAGAAGCTGGTTTGCTTGGGTTCATTTTAATGAGCCTACAAACCAATCAATTCCTCTGATTTGAGCGGCTGGTATAATTTCTGGAGCCAAATAGTAGAACTAATGAGGTTGCCTTGCCTAAATTGCAGATGACATCAAGGAAAGAAATCAGATCAATTATTCCTCTTAAATTCCTCTTGCTTGTCTCTCTCTCTCACACACACACACACAATCGCACACACAATCGCCACATTTGGCTGCTTTTCAAGGATTCTCCTAAGGAAACAAGACTTCGGAAATAGCTCAAGTGACATTTTCTTAAATTAACTGATCTCTCAATCTCCAGCATGATGGGACATTGTTATTTATGCCTGTAGTTTAAATAATAATAATAATTATTATTATTATTATTTCTTCTTCTTCTTCTTCTTCTTCTTCTTCTTTTTCTTCTTCTTCTTCTTCCCCTCCTCCTCCTCCTTCTTCTTCTGCATCATCTACTTCTTCTTCTCCTTCTCCTCCTTCTTCTGCATCATCTCCTTCTCCTTCTCCTCCTCCTCCTCCTCCTCCTCCTCCTCCTTCTGCATCTTCTTCTTCCTATCTATCTATCTATCTATCTATCTATCTATCTATCTATCTATCTATCTATCATCTATCTATCTATCTATCTATCTATCTATCTATCTATCTATCTATCATCTATCTAAATGGAATGCCTTGAGCATTTCAACCAAACTTGGTACACAGATGGCTTACTCTCTGGAACAACTACTGTAAAACAACCTTTACACCCCTCAGGTGTTTGAATTCTCCTTCATTCTAGTTGCTTCTCTCCTTGATTAGTTTCCACCCATTGCTTCTTTTTCCTGCCCTCTGGTGGTTTGGAGAATAGCCCTCTTCCCTGAGTGACTGCTATCATGTCATCTCTAACCCTTCTTTTCATAGACTAGCCATGCCCAGTTCTTTCAATCGTTTAGCCCCCAGTCCCCTCATCATCTTTGTTGCTCTTCTCTGCACTCTTTCTAGAGTCTCCACATCTTTTCTACATCGTGGTAACCAAAACTGAATGCAGTATTCCAAGTGTGGCCTTACCGAGGCATTATAAAGTGGTATTAACACTTCACGTGATCTTGATTCTATCCCTCTGTTTATGCAGCCTAGAACTGTGTTGGCTTTTTTGGCAGCTGCTGCACACGGCTGGCTCCTATTTAAATGATTGTCCACTGGGACTCCAAGATCCCTCTCACAGTTACTGCTATTGAGCAAGGTACCACATATCCTTTAAGGTAGCATGTGTACTGTATATAATTAATATAATTCATTGTCTTCTGCTCTGTGAGTTTCCCCAATCCTCATTAAAAGCCATTGAAGCTAAGGAGAATACGAGCTCACAAACGGCACAACAATTGGAAATCATAAACACAAATTAATTGAGCAAAAATTAAACTCAGCTGCTACACGATTGGAAATTAATCTGATCTGCCCCGAGTCTTAATTTTTTTTCTAAAACAACCCCTCACCCTCTGTAAATTGGTAACTCTGTGCAACCAATTTAGTGGAGAGCCATTTCCCACGTGGTGCGATCGTTTCATAATGCATCCGTGAGGCTTTATTAGGAGCGAGGGAACGAGTTTCGTTCGAGCAGGAAATAACATGCTTAATAAATGCAATGCGCGTCGATTCCAGGCAGGCTTTATCAGGAGGCATTTTCAACCAGGTGATCTTATGACTTCTCAAGAGAAGTCATTATTCCCCTCCCCAACAGGCATTGTTAGTCACATATATGGAGACTCTCACCCCTAGTCAGTAAACACGGGGACGGAATGTGTTTGCTCGGGTGGGTTGGAGCCTTGCCTGGCCTTTCATGCCACTGCACAAGGGGAGACCTCGGCAAGGTTTCCCAATCCACACCTGGCTGCGATTTGGCAACCCAGTTCTTGAATCCCAATTTGCCTCTGGAGAGGGATGGGGATGTCTGCGTGGGTAATGGTCGAAAGGTGTTATGTCGAGAAAAGGCTGCTTAGGAAAGAAAAGATATGAATATGGTAAATGCATATATAAATGGGTCTGGTATTTATGATCTATCCTCTACTGCATCTATCTATTTGTCTATCCATCCATCTATCACCCATGTCTATCCACCTGTCCTGTCTGCGTACATATCTATCTATCCATCATCTATCTACCTATCAACCTAATCGTCTGTCTGTCTCTCTCTCTCTTGCTACCTACCTACCTACCTACCTACCTACCTACCTACCTACCTACCTACCTAATAACTCTATATCTCTATATATTTATCTCTACCTCTCTACCTATCGCTCTATCGCTATCTATCTATCTTTATCTCTCTCTCTCTCTCCCTACCATTCATCTATCTACCTACCATCCATCTATCTTTGTCTGCCTGCCCGCCCACCCGCCCATCCATCCATCCATCCATCCATCCATCCATCCATCCATCCATCCATCCATCCATCCATCCTTCCTTCCTTCCTTCCTTCCTTCCATCCATCCATCCATCCATCCATCCTTCCATCTATCCATTTATATCTATCTATCTTCTTCGGCCGGCCTGCCTGCCTGCCTATCTGTCTTTGTCTGCCTGCCTGCCTGCCTGCCTGCCTGCCTGCCGGTCCTTCCTTCCTTCCTTCCTTCCTTCCTTCCTTCCTTCCTTCCTTCCTTCCTTCCTTCCTTCCTTCCTTCCTTCTTTCCATCTATCCATCTCTATCTATCTTCGCCTGCCTACCTGTCTGTCTCTCTGTCTTCATCGGCCTGCCCACTGCCTGCT
>NW_022473606.1:63955-91038 GCF_009769535.1 Thamnophis elegans
TGTGGCTGCTCCAACCCTCTGGAATGAGCTCCCCGTGGAGATTCGAACCCTCACCACCCTCCAGGCCTTCCACAAAGCCCTTAAAACATGGCTGTTCCGACAGGCCTGGGGCTAAGAGCTTCTGCCCCCCCTCCTCGAATGGTATGATTGTTGTGTGCTTTTAAATTGTGTATTGTTCTGTTCGTCTTTTTTATTCCTTATCTGTACCCCCTCCCTTGACTTGGATTGTGAGCCGCCCTGAGTCCCCTTAGGGGAAAAGGGCGGCATAGAAATGCAATAAATTCAATTCAATTCAATTCAATCTAGCCATTATAAGAAACAAAAGAGAAAAGTTTTGTTGAAATGGCCTTGCCCACATCCAGCTGGTCTCATTTTGTGATGACCACAAGAGCAAAGGTGGGTTAGAATCAAGCATCGATGGACCAGTTAGTAATGCTCTCCTAAAAGTAGGAGACATATTTATGTTAAGGTTTATGTGCGGGGGGGGGAGAGTGTTGATTGATACCCTTCCCTTTTCCCGAGAAGCAATGATCTGCCCAAATACTCTGCAGCAGAGATGCAAAAGAAATCCATCATGGATTTCCTGCAGATTGAAACGCCGTGATCCATCAGAAGGCAAATCTTCCCTGGCAAGGCATCCATCCTCCTCCTTCTTCGCAAGGGAAGCTCATCAAGTTATCTACAATTATAAAACAATCAGGGTGGGTTTTGAAATGCAAGATACCTTTCCCCTCGTCAAAAAGTGTGTATGCTGATTTGTTAATGCTTCACGGTGGCCTCTATATTTAAAAAAATTGCTTAGGAAAAAAATAGATGCATTTGCCTGGAGAATATGAATATCTCTCTCTCTCTCTCTCTCTCTCTCTCTCTCTCTCTCTCTCTCTCTCTCTCTCTCTCCCCTTTCTTTTTTCTCTGTTTCTCTCACTGTTTCTCCTACTTTCTGTCTCTCTCTCTTTCTCTCACTTTCTCTCTCTCTTCTTTCTTTCTCTCTTTCTTTTCCTTTTCTCCTCTTTTCTCTGTTTCTCTCTCTCTTCTCTCTTTCTCTCTTTCTTTCTTTTCCTTTTCTCCTTTTTTCTCTGTTTCTCCCTGTTTCTCTCTTTCTTTTCTTTCTCTTCCTCTTTCTCTTTCACTCACTCCTCCCTTTCTCTCTCTCTCTCTCTCTCCTTCTTTCTTTTTTCTCTGTTTCTCTCACTGTTTCTCCTACTTTCTGTCTCTTTCTCTTTTCTCCTTTTCTCTCTGTTTCTGTCTGTGTTTCTCTCTTTCTCTCTCTCTTTCTCTCACTTTCTCTCTCTCTTCTTTCTTTCTTTCTTTCTTTCTTTCTTTCTTTCTTTCTCTCTCTCTTTCTTTTCCTTTTCTCCTCTTTTCTCTGTTTCTCTCTCTCTTCTCTCTTTCTCTCTTTCTTTCTTTTCCTTTTCTCCTTTTTTCTCTGTTTCTCCCTGTTTCTCTCTTTCTCTCTTTCCTTTCTTTCTCTTCCTCTTTCTCTTTCACTCACTCCTCCCTTTCTCTCTCTCTCTCTCCTTCTTTCTTTTTTCTCTGTTTCTCTCACTGTTTCTCCTACTTTCTGTCTCTCTTTTCTCCTTTTCTCTCTGTTTCTGTCTGTGTTTCTCTCTCTCTCTCTTTCTCTCTCTCTCTCTCTTCTTTCTTTCTTTCTTTCTCTCTTTCTTTTCCTTTTCTCCTCTTTTCTCTGTTTCTCTCTCTTCTCTCTTTCTCTTTCTTTCTTTTCCTTTTCTCCTTTTTTTCCTGTTTCTCCCTGTTTCTCTGTTTCTCTCTTTCTTTTCTTTCTCTTCCTCTTTCTCTTTCACTCACTCCTCCCTTTCTCTCTTTCTCTCTCTCTCTCTTTTCTCCCTCCTTCATTCTCTCTCACTCTCTGTCCTCTTTTTCTTTCTTTTTTCTCTGTTTCTCACTGTTTCTCTTACTTTCTCTTTCCTCCTTTTTTCTCTGTTTCTGTCTGTTTCTCTCTTTCTCTCTCTCTTTCTCTTTCTCTCTTCTCTCTTTCTCTCTTTCTTTCTCTCTTTCTTTTCCTTTTCTCCTTTTTTCTCTGTTTCTCTCTCTTCTCTCTTTCTCTCTTTCTTTCTTTTCCTTTTCTCCTTTTTTCTCTGTTTCTCTCTTTCTTTTCTTTCTTTCTCTCTCTTTCTTTCCTTCTTCTTTTCTCTCTCTTCCTCTTTCTCTTTCCCTCACCCCTTCCTTTCCCTCTTTCTTTCTCTTTTTCCCTCTCCCCCCCTCTCACACCCCCTCTGTGTGTGTGTGTGTGTGTGTGTGTGTGTGTATGTGTATACACAGAGACAGCCATATACACAGCAGAATTTGCTATCAAATATTTTTAAATCCTGTGCAAGTTTAGTTATGCTTTAAAATTTACATTTCATCTGTGAGGCTCAAAAATGACACACCATATTGTTTTAACTGCTTTCCGTTACAAAATATGAGTTTTTAAATTCTACGGGATGGAATACTATAAATTAATATCTCCCTCTGTTTGACCAATGATTGGTTGTGGGGAAGAAACATCCGCATTAATTAGCTAACCTATATTCCCTTTGTGGTTTTGCTCATTAGTTTCAGAATACTTTAGAGGCTGCAAATTATTCCAAATCCTTTCCCTTTTTTTTTTTACTATAGTCTCTCCACTTGTTTTTTTTTTAATAACGAATGATAAAGCCTTCCAAATTGAAGAACTGCAGCTGCCTATGTGATTTCCAGCAGAAGCATTTTAAGGCACCATATTTTCATGACAAATCAAGTGGTAAATGGCTCGACAATTATTTCCTGATATTATTTATTGAGCCTTCGCTCTCATCGGGTTGAAAGAAGGGTTTCCCTTGCTGGCTAACAAGATATAAGGGTAAGATCATTTCTTGATAAGTAGAAGAGTATAAATCAGGTGATAGTCACATACTGTGAAATGATTTTCCTTAATAAAGGAACAGTAAATTGGAACGCCATAGGACAGTGATGGGTAACCTTTTCGGTGCCAAGTGCCCAAAGGGCACACGTGTGAATGCGCGCAAGAGAGAAACCCTGAAATGCAATGTGATCACCCTCTGTGCATACACATGGATCCCCCCACGCGTGCACCCCGCCCCCTCGCCCATTTTTGGCTTCCAGGTTGGGGTAGGAGGCTTTCCAGGTCCAAAACAGAATGTCGGGGAGGCACGCATGATGCTCCCATGCTCCAATTTGGCTTCTAGGTTCGTATAGGAGGACTTCCAGGCCCCAAATGGGGTGTGGGTGGGGGATGTGCATGCACGGGAACCCTCAAAATACAATGCAAGCGCTCCCTACAAATGCACCCCACCTCCTTCACATGGACGGCAGAGAGGTAAAGATCAGCTGGCTGGTCCGAGGTGAGCATGCATGCACGATAGAGCTGGAGTGGGGTTATGGCTGGTGTTCCTGCAGAGAGAGCTCTGTGTGCCACCTGTGGCACATGCGCCATAGCGTCACCATCACGGCCATAGGAATGGGAAGGCTTTTTGTTGAAAAGCTACCTGTTCGGACCATAGTAGCATAGTAAAAATGCTACTGGTTCACTCGCAATGGTAGCAAAAACAATGCTACCAGTTCAGGTGAAACTGTATTTCCAACGATCAGCTGTGACACATGATTTATATTAGCTAGAATCATCAGATTTCCTGCTTTCTAGCTAATCTAAATTGCCTGGCACAGCGGATTCCCCCCACCAGTTCTACTTACCTTTGGAGGCACGCTTGGTAGCAGGCTCCGCCCACCGGCCCAGATATCATCACATCCCGTTTATGACACTCTGCACGTGCGCGGAATATCCTGTGCATGCGCGGAGGTGGCACATTCCATAGGTTCACCATCACGGCCATAGGAATAGGAAGGCTTTGTTGGATTTCAGTCATGGGTGAAAAGCTACCAGTTCGGACCAGTTCACCCAAACCAGTAGTAAAAATGCTACCGGTTCACCCGCAATGGTAGCAAAAACAATGCTACCAGTTCAGGCGAAACGGTATTTCCAACAATCAGCTGTGACACACAATTTATATTAGCTAGAATCGTCAGATTTCCTACTTTCTAGCTAATCTAAATTGCCTGGCACAGCGGATTCCTCCCCCCCCCCTTACTGTTCTACTTACCTTTGCAGGCACACTTGGTAGCAGGCTCCGCCCACCTGCCCGGACATCATCACATCCCGTTTATGATGCTCTGCACATGCTCAGAAGGTCCTGTGCATGCACGGAGGTGGCATGTACTAGCGAAGCACAAGCGTGCGCTCAGATTTGTGAAGTGGTAGCAAAGGTAAGTTGATTTCACCCCTCATTTTCATTGTTGCAAGAATTGCTTTTCTTAATATGCAATGCTAGTTGCTGTGGAAATCACAGATGCTATAATCTGCAAGAACCAAATTCTCCATTGTTGAAAGAGGCAATCTTTCAGTTACAGCCTTCCACAAATCAACTTAAGCAAACCCAGAAGTGACTTTCCAAAAGGCAATAAGTGCAGGTCAGGTGAAACCTGACTTCAAAAACAGTAACTGTGAGAGGGACCTTGGAGTCTTAGTGGACGATCCCTTAAAGAGAGCCGAGGTGGCGCAGTGGTTAAATGCAGCACAGCAGGCTACTTCAGCTGACTGCAGTTCTGCAGTTCGGCTGTTCAAATCTCACCGGCTCAAGGTTGACTCAGCCTTCCATCCTTCCGAGGTGGGTAAAATGAGGACCCGGATTGTTGTTGGGGGCAATATGCTGACTCTGTAAACCACTTAGAGAGGGCTGAAAGCCCTATGAAGCGGTATATAAGTCTAACTGCTATTGCTATTGCTATTGCTAAAGATGAGCTAGCAGTGTGCGGTGGCAGCCAAAAAAGCTAATATAATCCTGGGTTGTATAAACAGAGGCATAGAATCAAGATCACATGAAGTATTAGTACCACTTTATCAAGCCTTAATAAGGCCACACCTGGGATACTGCATCCAGTTTTGGTCACCGCATTACAAAAAAGATGTTGAGACTTTGGAAAACGCGCAAAGAGGAGCAACTAAGATGATTGAAGCCCAGTAGACTAAAACATTTGAAGAACGGCTGCAGGATTTGGCTGTGGCTAGTCCAGAGAAAACAAAGACTAGGGGAGACACAATAGCAGTATTCCAGTATTTGAGAGGCTGCCACAAAGACGAGGGGTATGAACCTATTGTCCAAAGCACCAGAATCCAGGACAAGAAACAATGGATGGAAACTGATCAAGGAGAGAAGCAACCTGAAATTAAGGAGAAACTTCCTAACAGTGAGGACAATTAACCAGGGCAACTGTTTTCCCTGAGGTTTTTAAGAAGAGACTAAATAGTAACTTGTCTGAAATGGTGTAGGATCTCCTGCTTGAGAAGGGGGCTGGAATAGAAGACCTCCAAAGTCCCTTCCAGCTCTATCCTGATTGATTGATTGATTGATTGATTGATTGATTGATTGATTGATTGACTTTCTTGTTTTTTTCCCCTTGAAAATGTTTCTCATTTCATTCAAGAAGCTTCTTCAGTTCTGAACTGAAGAAGTTTCATGGAGGAGAAATGAAATGTCTTCAAGGAAAACAAACAAACAAACAAACAAACAAAGAAGAAAGTCCAGTTGCCTTTTGCAAAATCACCTTTGGAACAATCATGATCTGAATCGAGATCTCCATAGATATCTCAAGTGAACAGCTTACACACCATTGGAGGTTTTTAAGAAGAAACTGGACAACCATTTGTCTGAAATGGTATAGGGTTCCATGCTCAAGTCTAGAAGACCTCCAAGGTCCCTTCCAACTCTGTTCTTCTCTTCTCTTCTCTTCTCTTCTCTTCTCTTCTCTTCTCTTCTCTTCTCTTCTCTTCTCTTCTCTTCTCTTCTCTTCCCTTCCCTTCCCTTCCCTTCCCTTGCCTTCCCTTCCCTTCCCTTCCCTTCTCTTCTCTTCTCCATGGACCTGAATATTGCTACCACTCCATGTGATTCTTAGAAGAGCTGCAAAATTAGGATTCAGGTAACTGTTCCAACTCTGCCATGGGAGAAATCTTCCCTGAGGTTATTAAGCAGGCTTTGCTTTAGCTCGTGTGCAAGAGAGAGGGGGGGGGAGGGAGGGAGGGAAGGAAGGAAGGAAGGAGGGAGGGAGGGAGGATAGGGAGGGTTGGGAGGAAACCTACGTATCTCATGTGTAAGATAGGTCAGATTGTAAAATAAATAAATAAATGGTATAGCAAGTTAGGATGTCAAAAGACCATCAACCAGCTCTGCTAAATTAAGTTCCCAAAGGCACCATAAAACTCCCGATTTTCCATTTTCATGAACCCAGATGTTGCCAGGATGAAAGGAACTCCGCAGCAGACAAAAGACCTGTTTGAGGTCAGTTTAATCCGATAAATCCACTAACGTGTAACATGAAATAGTCAAAGCTGTGAGGGTGACCCTCTCCCTCCATCCCCCCTTCTCTCTCTCTTTTCTCCCTCTTTCATTCTCTCTCACTCTCTGTCCTCTTTTTCTTTCTTTTTCTCTGTTTCTCTCACTGTTTCTCCTACTTTCTCTTTCTCTTTTCTCATTTTTTCTCTGTTTCTGTCTATGTCTCTCTCTCTCTCTCTCTCTCTCCCTCTCTCTCCCCCTCTATCTCCCCCCTCCCTCCCCCCCACTCTCTCTTGTATTTTTAACCAGCCATAGATAGGAGCGAACCTCATCGGCAGACAGAGATCACTTCCTCTGATGGTTCCTGATTTCGTTTCCTATCCTTCGCCTTTGGGCTCTGCAGATTTTGGCATCTGAAAAGAAAAATAGAAGGCAAACTCAAAGCAACCGAGATAAGGAAAAAATTACCAGGATGGGAGGGTAAGGCTGGAGAGGAAGAGAGAGAGAGAGAGATGGACAATGGAAAAAGGTACCAATAAGAAACAGATCTGTCATCTAATTATTTCGACTACACTGTTGCGGCCCATCAGCAGCCAGCGGAGCTGGCAGCAGATTCGGACAGTGAGGAGGTTGAGGGGGAACATGGGCCAGTCCTGGAGGCTGGGGAAGGCTCTGAGGAGACTCTGTGTCGGAGGCAGAGAGGGGGCCAAGGCTGTCTGGCAGTTCTCAGCTGCCTTCGGAATTAGATAGCAGTGAGGCAGAGGAACAGCTGGAGCCTGTTCCCAGTGTGCACATGCGCAGAGTTGCCAGAAGAAAACAACAGCTCAAAAATCAGGGTCAACATGGGAGTTGGGTGGTGAATGGCCCTTCCCATTGGAAATAAAAGAGGAGCGAAAGGGGAGTGGGTTTTTGCAGGAAACAATTCGTTTGTTTGTTAATTTGTTTCAGGAGTGTGAAGAGCTGTCTGTGAATCTCAGAGACTCTGTGCCAAGTCTTGCCTTGCACAGCACTGCGTTTGGAAATATATTGACATGGTGGCTTTCCAAGCTAGATAAGGTCTGTGGTCATAAATTCACCTTTGAAAGACTCTTTGCCAGGCCTTTGCTGAATGTGAATGAAAGGAATTCACTTTCATTTAATAAAAGGGGTTTTGTCGGGATCAGGACTCTGCCTTGTGCTTTTTGGGGAAGCCCAGGTCAGAACATACGCTGGGTACACGAAGATCCGAGACCAGGAAATGTTCTAAGAATATACACAAAGAATGCTTTAGATTCTAAAAGTCTTCAGGTCAAATATAACCTAGCTGTGGCAATTACTAGCTCTTCAGACAATCCTAGGTTTGAAAGGGATCTTGGACAATCCTAGGTTTGAAAGGTGGATTTATGATCACAGACCTTATCTAGCTTGGAAAGTTGCCATGTCAATATATTTCCAAATGCAGTGCCATGCAAGGAAAGACTTGGCACAGAGTCTCTGAGATTCACGGACAGATATTCACACTCCTGAAACACTCCTAGGTTTGAAAGGGACCTTGGAGGTCTTCTAGCCCAACCTCCTGCCCAAAATCGGAGTCTTTATAGCATCTCCATAGTGGCACAATAGCAATAGCACTTAGACTTATATACCACTTCAAAGTGCTTTTACAGCCCTCTCTAAGCAGTTTACAGAGTCAGCCTCTTGCCCCCCAACAATCTGGGTCCTCATTTTAACCCACCTCGGAAGGATGGAAGGCCGAGTCAACCTTGAGCCTGGTGGGATTTGATCTGCCAACTTGTAAGTAGCCGGCAGTCTGCAGAAGTAGCCAGCACTACTACACTCTAACCCCATCATGGCGAACCTGTGGCACGTGTGCCCAAAGTGGTATGTGAAGCCCTGTTGCCCAGCACACGCAGCCATGCCTGTTTGTCTTCCGGGTTTCTGGCCCGCATGCACGGGTGACGATCAGCTGTCCTTCACGCAAGGGGCAGTGCCAAAAATCAGTGTGTGCATGCACACCGGCCAGCTGATTGTTGGGTGCACATGCGCGCCAGAATGCGGAAGTTCTGCTTTTCCAGAACGCAATCCCTTCATGCACATGGCAGTGTCCAAAACCAGCATGCACATGCACGCCAGCTAGATGATTGTCGGGCATGCATGCATGCTAGAACCCGGAAGTCCGGCTTTTCCGGAGTGCAGCCCCGATGTGTGCGCAGAACATTTCTACCTTTTCGGCATTTAGTGCTGAAAAGGTTTGCCATCACTGTTCTAACCATTGCACCACCGCGGCTCATAATGGTTAGAATGCAGTACCGCAGGCTACGTCTGTAGACTGCCGGCCTCCAGCAGTTCAGCAGTTCGATTCTCACTGGCTCAAGGTTGACTCAGTCTTCCATCCATCTGAAGTCAGCAAAATGAGGAGCCAGCTTGTTGTTGGGGGGATATGCTCACTCTGTATAAACTGCTTAGAGAGGGCTGTAAAAACACCGTGGAGTCTAAGTGTTTTGCTACTGCTATTCTTTAAGAACAGATTGGTGGCTCAGTGGTTAGAATGCAGCATTGCAGGCTTTCTCTGCTCACTGCCAGGAGTTCGATCCTGACCTGCTCAAGGTTGACTCAGTTTTCTATGCTTCCAAAGTCAGTAAAATGAGGACCAAGATTGTTGGGGGACAATATACTGGCTCTGTAAATTCCTTAGAGAGGGCTGTAAAGCACTGTGAAGCGGTATATAAATCTAAGTGCTATTGCTATGCTAGACAATTTTGTCCAGTCTATTGAAAACTTCCAGTTATGGAGCACTCATAACTCCAGGAGGCAAACTCTTCCTCTGATTAATCGTTCTCACTGTCAGGAAAGTCCTCCTAATTCAGATTGTATGTTGCCCTGAGCAGCTTCCCCCCATTGCTTCTTCTCCTGAGCTCAGGTGTTGGTGGGAATAAATGGATACAGTGTCAGGGGTCCAAGTAACACCCCCAACCATGTAAGACTCCAAGGCAGGCATTCCCTCAAAGCTCCAATTTATTAGGGATGACATATTGGCACATCTGGGGAAACCCAAATCTGAAAGCTTCCATGTTTTCCCCACCCAAAGGAAAATCTCTTCCCCTGCACCCACATGTCCATCCCATGGTCCAATCAATTCCCCATTCCGATTGGAGATGCTTCCCAGTCACACCACTCTGGGTGCAGACTGAACATCCTTGACTCCCAAAGAAAAGAATATTGTTATGGCTACATCTCTCTACCCAGCCCCATTTTCCCACAGCACACCCATGCTCTAAATGTGGCAGCCCTGAAGATCCAAATAAAAAGATGACCTCCAGTGTTGACCACCCTCTTGCTTGTGACATCCCTTCAAGTATTGGAAGACGCTCTCATCACTAAGCCTTCTCTTCATTAGGCTAAACCAGGGATTGGATACCTTAAACACTCAAAGAGCCACTTGGACCTATTTCCTGTTGAGGCCCAGCATGAGCCATTGGAGCTGCCACTAGACTCCAACAGCGCGGGACCCTATGAGTCGGCTCTGGAGGAGGTGGAAGACCCTGGACAGGGTTCTGTCTCCGAGCAGGGCGCAGAGAGGCTGGTTGGCCACCAGGAGGTGCTTCAGCCTTGGACCAGTGGGGAGGAGACAAGGGTGTATGATCCGGACGTCATGCATTGGAGCAGTGGGGAGGAGCCAAGGGAGTTGTTCCTGGATGCCCGGCAACGAAGAGCTAATAGGTGTAAGGAACAGTTACGCAGTTACAGGAGATAATTGCACTCAGCTGGTGGTAATTAGGCTCCTCTCAAGACTATAAAAGGAATGATTGTGCACATGCCCCTTTGCAGGAATCAATGTATTCACTAAAGTTGGAGAACTTTCGTGCCTAGCTTGGCAGGCTGGATTGCTGCCAAGGTTAGTCTGTGCTGGATTGCTGCCAACGTCTTGTCTGTGCTGGCTTGCTGCCAAGGTCCTGTCTGTGTCAGAACAATTTCCCACAGAAAAGAAAACACCGGGAGCCATAAAACCCTTCCCGTGCCTGACTATTTCCTCAGCGGACACAAAACTAGCATATGTAGTTGAATTAAACATTCTATTTTCTTCTGAAACTTTTATTTTCTTGGATTTAACCATGGTTGGGCCTACTAAGGATCGAAAGGCTCAATAAATCATGTTCCAGCAGGTGTCAGACATTGGCGATTTTGAACAAAAGGGAGCCGCAGCAGAGGGATGAAAGAGCCACATGCGGCTTCAGAGCCGCAGGTTGCTGGCCCCTGGGCTAAACATACCAAATTTCTTTAGCCATTTATCAGTGTTTTGGCCTCCAGATCCCTAATCATCTTCATTGCTCATATCTGCACTCTTTCCAGAACCTCAGCATGTTTTTTTTGTATCATAGTGACCAGGATTGAATTCGGTTTTCCGAATGAAGCTTCAGTAGTGCAGCATAGAATGATACTTATCTCTTCCCTTGATCTTGATGATTCATCTGTAACGAATTGACCACGGTAGTGGAGTCTTTTTGCTATTCCTGAAATGTGATTCAGAAATGGCGTCAGGAAACCAAATTCTTCCTGGAACTGTCTCTTTCTCCCCCTTATGGGCTGATGGGTCGCCCGGGTTGCGCTTCTACAAGTATCATATGCATCTTCTCCATCTAGGCTCAAAAGTATTCTGAAACCGCAAGTCCCCAAAGAGAAACATGGTTTACTACAAGGGTGTCAAACTCAAGGGCCAGATCCGGCCCAAAGGGGGCTGAGATCTGGCCTGGCCTGCAAACAACAAAGGACAGGTCTGCAGTGCCTCTGCTATCGAAAATGGAAGGAAGGGAGAAAGGAAGGAAGGAAGGAGGTTGTCATGACGGTTCCACCACAAAACCGCGAAGCCCTTATCCGCGCCGACATAAGTGCGGAGGGCAAATCCGTGCTGTCCGAAGCGCTAAGGAAAAACGCGACCCTACCACGATGACATAATCGCGGAGGGCAAATCCGCACCTTCCGAAGCACTCAGCACCCTAAACCTAACCCTAACCCTAAACCTAACCCTAAACCAAACCCTAACCCTAACCCTAACCCTAACCCTAACCCTAACCCTAACCCTAACCCTAACCCTAACCCTAACCCTAACCCTAAACCTAACCTAACCCTAACCCTAACCCTAACCCTAACCCTAACCCTAACCCTAACCCTAACCCTAAACCTAACCCTAAACCTAACCCTAAACCTAACCCTAAACCTAACCCTAAACCTAACCCTAAACCTAACCCTAAACCTAACCCTAACCCTAACCCTAACCCTAAACCTAACCCTAAACCTAACCCTAAACCTAACCCTAACCCTAACCCTAAACCTAACCCTAACCCTAAACCTAACCCTAAAGCAAACCCCTAAACCTAATCCTAACCCTTACCTTAATTTAAATCGGCTTTCTGCCGCCGCGCTGTTTTAAAGCGCCTTTCTGCCGCCGCGCTTTAGCAACGCGGTTTTATCACCGCTATTTTGACGAGCGTGGTTTTGTCGTGCCACGTGTCATGACAGTAAGTGAAGGTCTAGGGAAGTCCTGACTTAACATTTGGCCACCAGGAAGCACTTAAAAAACAAAATAATGGAAAAGCCCCAGGTCCGGATGGACTACCTGTGGAGTTCTACAGAATATTTGACGAAACCTTGATTCTCCCACTCTTAGAAGTTATGAATGAAGTGATATCTGAGAGTAGAATACCAAAATCATGGTCAGAAGCATACATTGCGTTGCTACCCAAGGAGGAGACCGATTTAACACAAACTAAGAACTATAAACCAATTTGTTTATTAAATTGAGATTATAAGCTATTTGCATCTATACTAGCAGAGACACTCAAAAAATATTTAAATAGCATTTGGCCACCACAGGTACCCCTGAGACAAGTCCTGTGTCACCCCCACCATGGCCATGCCCAACATAGTCATGCCTGCCCAACCCAGCCCTCCAAGGTCAAACACAACTCTGATGTGGCCATGAATGAAATTGAGTTTGACGCCCCTGGTTTAGTAGATCTGGTGGGTTTTGTGAGACAATATTAATATCGTACAGTAGGGAATAGCAATAGCAATAGCAGTTAGACTTATATATCGCTTCATAGGGTTTTCAGCCCTCTCTAAGGGCTTAACAGAGTCAGCATATCGCCCCCACAGTCTGGGTCCTCATTTCACCCACCTCGGAAGGATGGAAGGCTGAGTCAACCTTGAGCCGGTGAGATTAGAACTGCTGAACTGCAGATAGCAGTCAGCTGAAGTGGCCTGCAGTACTGCACCCTAACCACTGCGCCACCTCAGCTCTACAAGGGAAAACTACAAGAGGAATGAGGGACCTAAAGAAGAGCCTTCCCCTCTCCATCTTCCATTCCTTCTTTCTGCTCCTGTTCACTCTCTACTGCAAGAATCATTTTCTTCCTCCACTTCAACCAACTCTATAAATGGTAGAGCTGGACTTCTCAGGTGGGCTTCGGTTTGTCTCAAGGAGGCTCTTCGCAACAGGCAGGCAATGCCCTTGCCTTTGCCCAGATGTTCTGTGGTTCTCCAATTGCTCCCCCTGGCATAGCAGGTCCTGGAAGTCGCAGAGTGTCACTCATTGAAATGAATCAATCGGGCAGGCTTGCTTTCTTCTATAAAAGCATGGGTGAAAGGAGGGGACATTTTTGCTCCAGAAATCGGCTTCCAAGAAGGTATTTTATTCTGTAACTTCACCAATTCTGTTTGTTATGCTGTTTTAATAATAACTAGCCAATAACCCGGCGTTGCCCAGGTATTTATTTATAGGGGGGAGGGGGAATGTCTGGACCAAACATAATTTCTAATGTTGAATTTTCCCCCTTCCCAGAGGGAGCCCCTTGTGAAGTACTGTGAATCTGTTACCATGGCAACTCCATTATGCTGTGCATTTTTTGGCAGTACAGTAGAATCCATTTTAAGACACAACAGGCTATATCTTAACAAAAGGGTTTTAGGGGTGTCTTACCAACACAATATTTTTCTCCAGAGAGTAAGTCATCTGTGTACCAAGTTTGATTGAAATTCCTCGAGGCGTTTCATGGTTATGCTTCCAGAGGAATCCCTTTTAAAATGTTCTTGCTTAAAAGACTTACTGTAGTTTCCTGGTCTTCTTCTTCTTATCTTCTTCTTCTTCTTCTTCTTCTTCTTCTTCTTCTTCTTCTTCTTCTTCTTCTTCTTCTTCTTCTTCTTCTTCTTCTTCTTCTTCTTCTTCCCCTTCCCCTTCCCCTTCTTCTTCCTCCTCTTCCTCCTCTTGTTCCTCTTGTTCCTCTTGTTCCTCTTGTTCCTCTTCTCCTTCTCCTTCTCCTTCTCCTCCTCCGCCGCTACTACCGGTTCAGCCAATCCGGGCCAAACTGGCAGCCACTCTGGCTAGATAGTGTATTTAATGATTTTGGAAACAGCTTGGGTCCCTGATCATTTATGCCAGCTGTAAATGATAGAAGCAAACATTTCCAGTGTCATACATGGAATCCACTACAGATTGTGATAAAATGTGTGCAGGTTTTCCATTGCCCTCAAAGCAACTGTCTTCAAACACTTCGTCTGTTGAGAAGATTAATGTGGAATCTCATTGATAGACTGCCCTGTATCTCTCTCTCTGCAGTGTCTCAACCCAGATTGACTCCGAAGACATCAAAAGGATAGTATTTGACAGATGGGGCCTTGAAACAACTATACAACATCATTCCTCGTTTACCCCTTTCCTTTTTTCCCAACTCTTGCCACCAATTCCCTCTGCCAAATGAAAACTGCAGCTTTGAAAGACTGTGTACATTTTAACCAGCTTGGGAAGAGAGTTTTGCTACTCTTCAAAAGCCGGATCAGATCTTCAGTGCAGTCGTTCTACGTTTGATAACCGTCAAATTCCAGCTCCTTTTTAGTCTTTTTAGTCAAAAGTGACGATAATAAAAAAGCAAAAAAGCAAAGGGATTTTTAAAAGAGTTTTAAAAACTCCTTGAAATATAGTTAATTCCCCGATGTTTCTTGTCTGGATAAATATTGATCTAGGATTCACGCAGCTTAGTTCCTTTACTGTAGTTTTCAGAACAAGCCACAGTGTCCTGCTTCATATCATGGTCCAAGCCACAATCCATGGCTATCAGAATAATGGCTATTTTTATCCATCACACAGGCCGAAACCAAAGTAATTACTTCTATAAGGTATAGTGGCTGTATATTATAGTAGCTTCTATAAGCCCAACAATACTGTCAAGGCTTATGTCTAGGAGTATTAGGCTGTCCTACATAGATTCATAGAATAATACAGTTGAAAGGTCTTCTTGTCCAACCAGAGGTGGTATTCAGAGGCTCTGACCAGTTCTGGAGAACTGGTAGTGTAAATTTTGAGTAGTTTGGAGAACCATAAATGCCACCTCTGACTGGCCCTGGCCCCATCTATTTTCTGCCTCCCGAGTCCCAGCTGATTGGACCTCAGAGATATTCTAGTCCAAGGCCCTGCTCAATCAGGAGACCTTATAACATTCCAGAGAAGTAGCTATCCAGTCTCTTCTTAAAAGCCTCCAGTGATGGAGCACCTACAAGATCTGGAGGGAAGCCATTCCAGTGGTTAATTTTTCCCAGTGTCAAGATGTTTCTTCTTAGTTCTAGGTTGGTTCTCTCATAGAACATAGAATAATAGAGTTGGAAGGGACCTTGGAGGTCTTCTAATCCAACCCACTGTTATGTTATGACAGAGATATAGCCACAAGGAATTCAAATCTTCTTCTTCTTCTTGTTGTTGTTATTGTTGTTGTTGTTCTTCTTCTTCTTCTTCTTCTTCTTCTCCTCCTCCTCCCCCTCCTCTTCCTCCTCCTCCTCTTCTGCTTCCTCTTCTCCTCCTCCTCCTTCTCTTTCTCCTCCTCCTCCTCCTTCCTCCTCCTCATCTTGCTTCTCTCCTCTTCTCCAACTCCTGAGGTCCTGCACCATGTTTCTCTTCAATTCAAATTATTCAAATTATCAGCTTCTAGTTTTCTAATCAAAGGAAACTAGATTATGCAGCATGCAGAGAACGACAGGAAAAGGGTTTAGGGGGCTGGAGGCTAAACTATATGAAGAACGGTTACAGGAACCAGGTATGTCTAGTCTAGTGAAAAGAAGGACTAGGGGAGACATGATAGCACTGTTCCAATAAAGACAAGGGGCCAAATCATTCCAGAGAAGTAGCTGTCCGGTCTCTTCTTAAAAGCCTCCAGTGATGGAGCTCCTACAAGATCTGGAGGGAAGCCATTCTAGTGGTTAATTTTTCCCAGTGTCAAGACATTTTCTTCTTAGTTCTAGATTGGTTCTCTCATAGAACATAGAATAATAGAGTTAGAAGGGACCTCAGATGTCTTTTAATCCAGCCCTCTAGCAGGAGGGGGCATAGCAGGTGACCCTATACCAGTAATGGCAAACCGTTTTCAGCTGCCGTGCCAAAAGCGGGGGTTGTGCGCTGGCATGCCACACCCATAATGCTATGCGCCCCCATTACCAGCGCCTGTGCATGCACACAATCAGCAACCGACACCCCCCTGATTTTGCCATGTTTTTTTTCACCTTCCCCAGGCTCCAGAGGCTTTCTAGGAGCCTGGGGAGGGTGAAAACAGCCTCCCCACCCCTGACGCCCTCCGGAGGCCTCAGGAGCGTCTCTGAAGCCTTTGGAGGGCAAAAAACGGACATAGGGAGAACCTGGAAGTTCGGGAATGGTGATTTCCGGTTTGCCCGTAGTGGCGATTTTTGACCTCCGGAGCCTTCAGGGGCCTTCAGGGGGGCAAAAACCGACCCTAAAAGCAAACCGGAAATGACTTCCAGGTTCCCCATAGCTCTGATTTTCAACCTACAGAGCCTTCAGGGGCCTTCAGGAGGCTTCCGTGAAGGCTCCGGAAGACAAAAAACAGTCCTACGAGCAAACTGGAAGTCCGTTCCTGAACTTCCGGTTTGCCTGTAGGGTCAGTTTTTTGTGCTTTGGAGGCTTCAGGGAAGCTTCCGGAAGGCGAAAAATGGCCTCAAAAGAAGGCCAAAGTCAGCTGGGCAGTATGCACATGTGCGCTGGCCAGCTGACAGGGCATTGCCTCGTGTGCCCTGACAAATGACTCTGCGTGCCACCTGCGGCATGCGTGCCATAGATTTGCCATCCTGGCCCTATACCATTTCAGACAGAGTGTTGGCCAGTCTCTTTTTGACAGCCTCCAATGATGGAGCACCCACAACCTATAGCAGTTAGCAGTTAGACTTATATACCGCTTCATAGGGCTTTCAGCCCTCTCTAAGCAGTTTACAGAGTCAGCATATTGTCCCCACAGTCTGGGTTCTCATTTCACCCACCTCAGAAGGATGGAAGGCTGAGTCAACCCTGAGCTGGTGAGATCTGAACTGCAGAACTGCAGTCAGCTGAAGTAGCCTGCAGTGCTGCATTTAACCACTGCACCACCTCGGCTCCTATGAAGACAAAGCTGGGCCACTGGTTGATTTTTTCTCACCATTTATAAAATTCCTCCTTAGTTCCAGATTGCTCCTCTTCTTGATTAGTTTCCAACCATTGTTTCTTCTCTTGCCTTTTGGTGCTTTGGGAAATGATTTGGCCCCTTGTCTTTATTGGAACAGTGCTATCATGTCTCCCCTAGTCCTTCTTTTCACTAGACTAGACATACCTGGTTCCTGTAACCATTCTTCATATAGTTTAGCCTCCAGCCCCCTAAACCCTTTTCCTGTCGTTCTCTGCATGCTTCATAATCTAGTTTCCTTTGGTTAGAAAACGAGAAGCTGATAATTTGAATAATTTGAATTGAAGAGAAACATGGTGCAGGACCTCAGGAGTTGGAGAAGAGGAGAGAAACAAGATGAGGAGGAGGAGGAGGAGGAGGAAGGAGGAGGAGGAGAAAGAGAAGGAGGAAGAGAAGAGGAAGCAGCAGAGGAGGAGGAGGAGGAGGAGGAGAAGAAGAAGAAGAAGAAGAAACGGAGGAGAGGGGAGGAGATTGAGAAGGAGGAGGAGAGGAAGAGGAGGAGATTGAGAAGAAGAAAAAGAAGAAGAAGAAGGAGGAGGAGGAGGAGGAGGAGGAGGAGAAAGAGAAGGAGGAGGAGGAGAAGGAGAAGAAGAAGAAGAAGAAGAAGAAGAAGAAGAAGAAGAAGAAGAAGAAGAAGAAGAAGAAGAAGAAGAAGAAGAAGAAGAAGAAGAAGAAGAAGATATATTGCTTTAGACTTAATCTTAGAAGGGAAAAAGACATTACTTTTGGGAATTTATGCTCCCAATCAACAGCAAGATAGATTCTATAGAAATCTTCATGCTAAATTAGTACAGTGGGACTATAGTTCCTGTATACTATTGGGTGACTGGAATGGAGTGATAGACACTAAGAGAGATAAGAAGATTTCCCGCCTAAATACCAAGATGCGAGCAAAGTTACCCAAATCTTTCTTTGACATTATGGATGATTTTGAATTGAGAGATATTTGGCGAGAAAGAAATGCAGAGGAATATGACTTCACTTTCTTCTCGGACAGGCATCATTCCCTCTCAAGGATTGATTTTATTCTAACCACTAATGATTTGCTTTCTAGGGTCAAGAAAACAAAGATTGCAGCTAGGGTCCTCTCGGACCATAACCCAGTTTGGATGGAGTTGGGAAGGGTAGTGCAGTCAAGAAGGTCTTGGAGATTGAATGAAAACTTATTTAGATATGAAAAGTATATTAATGATTGTAAAAAATTACTATCTGAATATTTTGTTTTGAATATGAATAAGGGTACATCTATGGAATTTGTATGGGATGCAAGCAAAGCGTATATGAGAGGAGTTTTGATGAATATAAATAAAACACATAGAAATAAGCAAGGGTTAAAACGAACAGAACTGGAAGAGGAAATTAAGAGAAAGAGCTGGAGTTAACAATGAACCCAGACGATACAAAGGTTAAGGAAGCTATTAACATATTAAAATCTCAATTTGACATGTTGATCTCTGACCAGGTAGCTACTAATTTATTATATGCAAAACACAATACTTTTTGTAATGCAAACAACCTGGCAGATGGTTAGCTTATCAGATTAGGAAAAAAAGGAAAACTCGAAATATATCTAAACTGATTACAGAGGGAAGGAGGTGTTTCAACAGGAAGAGATTCAAAAGGCTTTCGGGGAATTTTTTACAGAACTGTATAAAGGGGATAAAATTAATGGTTTAGACATAGACAAATATTTAGACAAAGAGAAATACCTTCAGTTAGAGAAGAACACAGGCAAAAATTGAATCAACCAATAACCTCGGGGGAAATCCTGCAGGTAATTAAGCAATTAAAGTCAGGGAAAGCACCAGGTACAGATGGCTTGACAGTGGTTTACTATAAAAACTTACAGTTAGAAATGGTAGAACCTCTTAGAGAATTATTTAATATGATTCAAACGGAAGGTAAAGTCCCTCCATCTTGGAAGACAGCGTTTATATCTTTGATACCCAAAGAAGATCAAGATACTACTCAACCCAAAAATTATAGACCTATTTCATTACTGAATGTAGATTATAAAATTTTTACTAAAATATTAGCAAATAGGTTAATGTTGGTCACTCAACAATTGATACATACGGACCAAACAGGTTTTATACAAGGGAGGCAGATGAAAAGTAATGTTAGATTAATATTAATGCATTAGAATATTTGGGAAAGAACAACCAGATCCCTGCTGCGTTTATATTTTTGGATGCTGAGAAGGCCTTTGATCGAGTTAACTGGCAATTTCTGTTGAAGATACTGCAAAAAATGCAGATAGGAGATAATTTTTACAGTCAATTAAAGCAATATACCAACAGCAAACAGCACAAATCATAGTCAATGGAAGTTTAACAGACTCTTTTCAAATTGGAAAAGGTACAAGACAGGGCTGTCCTTTGTCCCCATTATTGTTTATTATAACTTTGGAAGTATTGTTGAATAAAATACGGGGCTTGGATGGTTTAAAAGGGATCAAGATTAGGCAGCAAGAATATAGAGTCCGCGCTTTTGCGGATGATTTGGTCATAATATTGGAACAACCGCAGGAATCCAGTATGGTTTTAATGAATACGATTAATCAATATGGTCAAGTGTCGGGCTTTAAAATAAACTTAGGAAAAACCAAATATTAGCTATAAATATGAATATTAAACAAAAGGAAGAATTAGGAGTGATGCTAGGATGTGAGGTAGTTAAAAAAGTCAAATATCTTGGAGTTAACATTTTAACTTCAAATGGGAAATTATATAAGCATAATTATGAGCCACTTTGGCATAGCTTACAGACAGAGATGAAAAAATGGGAGAAATTGCACTTATCTTTGCTGGGTAGGATAGCGGCAGTGAAAATGAACATTTTACCAAAATTTTTATTTCTTTTCCAAATGTTACCTATACTTAAAAAAGATGCGAACCTTTTAGAATGGCAGAAGGGTATCAACAAATTTGTGTGGGCAGGAAAGAAGCCGAGGGTAAAGATGAAAATAATGCAAGATGTACGTGAGAGAGGAGGATTGAAACTACCTAATTTAAAACTATATTATGATGCAGTGGCTTTATCTGTAATTAGTGATTGGACTCATTTAACCAATGATAGAATATTGAATATTGAGGGACACGATCTGGTATTTGGTTGGCATGCTTACCTGTTATTCAACAAAAAATTGGATAAGAATTTTAAAAGTCATATTTTAAGAAATGCTTTATTGCGGGTTTGGAAGAAATACCAATATAAATTAAATGACAAGATACCCATGTGGGCAATTCCTAGACACGCAATTGAAAATATGAATACAGCACAAAAACAGGACAGAATTACTTACAGACAGCTTCTTACCTCGGAAAGGGGGGTATTACAATTAAAATCTTTAGAGGTATTAAAAGAGGAGAAGGTAGTTCAAACATGGTTCCAGTATGGGCAATTACAGGCTAGGTGGAAAATAGATCAAAAAATTGGTTTTATCCAAGTTGAGGATAATCTGTTTAAACAAATAAGAGATCAAAGCTTAATGCATATAAGAGGATATATAATGTATTAATACAGATGGATTCGGAAACAGAATTAGTTAAAGATTGTATGATAAAATGGGCTCAAAATATTGAGGAACCAATAATGTTGGATACATGGGAAAGAATCTGGGTAAGAAATGTGAAATTTACACAAGCTCAAAATCTGAGAGAAAATTTTTACAAGATGTTCTATAGATGGCATTTAGATCCTAAAAAGCTGGCTTCTATGTATCCGAATGTACAGCCTAAATGTTGGAGGTGTGGTTCTCTCAATGCTACATATTATCATATGGTGGACCTGCCAAAAGGTTAAGGCATTTTGGATAAAATATGGTGGGTCATGCAAAATGTTTTTAAAAGAAGGATAAAGTTTATTCCTCAGTTATTTTTACTAGGTATATGTACTGACTTTACAGTGGTAGAGACCAATTTGATTCTGCACCTGATAACTGCAGCAAGACTGTTGGTGGCGCAATATTGGAAGAAGGAAGACTTGCCTACAATCCAAGAATGGACATTGAAAGTCACAAACTTAGCCGAGATGGCTAAAATATCGGCATATCTCAAAGATCATTCAAATGAGAGATATAAACGAGACTGGAAAAAATGGATTGACTATATACAAAATAAATACGGGACTAAGAAATTCCAGTTAGCCTATGCTTAAGATCAGAAATGATTTAAACTGTTAAAAGTCAGTTCAGTAAGAAGAAGCTAAGGTCAATCTAGAATGTCATTAATTTCTTTATTTCTTTTTTCTCAATAGATTTTAGACTGTATTGGTTAAAAATCCATACCGTGTACGGGTTCTGGGAAGTCGGGGGGGGGGGAAGGAGGAGGGGGGTGGGGGGGTGGAGGGAGGGAGGGGTACACACAACAAAAAAAAATTGTACTTCAATGTCTTAATGATTGACAAATGATGACATATTTGTGTTTTTTTTTAAAGAAAAATAAAAAAGTTCTGTTCAAAATGAGAAGAAGAAAAAGAAGAAGGAGGAGGAGGAGGAGGAGGAGGAGAAAGAGAAGGAGGAGGAGGAGAAGGAGAAGAAGAAGAAGAAGAACAACAACAACAACAACAACAACAACAAGATTCGAATTCCTTGTGGCTATATCTCCGTCATAACATAACAGTGGGTTGGATTAGAAGACCTCCAAGGTCCCTTCCAACTCTATTATTCTATGTTCTATGAGAGAACCAACCTAGAACTAAGAAGAAACGTCTTGACACTGTGAAAAATTAACCACTGGAATGGCTTCCCTCCAGATCTTGTAGGTGCTCCATTACTGGAGGCTTTTAAGAAGAGACTGGACAGCTACTTCTCTGGAATGTTATAAGGTCTCCTGATTGAGCAGGGGCTTGGACTAGAAGATCTCTGAGGTCCAATCAGCTGGGACTCGGGAGGCAGAAAATAGATGGGGCCAGGGCCAGTCAGAGGTGGCATTTATGGTTCTCCGAACTACTCAAAATTTACCCAGTTCTCCAGAACTGGTCAGAACCTCTGAATACCACCTCTGGTTGGACTAGAAGACCTCCAAGGTCCCTTCCAAGTCTGTTATTCTGTTGTGTTATTTCTGTGCTAGATCAAGTGCCCATTTAGTTTTCAGATACCCTTTTCAAGCTTGACAAAGGGGGAAAAAAGAAATTGGGAAGGATGAGCTAAGTGAGATATTCGTTTTCTTCCCTCTGTCAAATTCTGATCATGTCAACCGGTGATATTTTTCTTTGACTCATCGCATCACGGGGGAGATCAGTGGCATTCGTTGAATGAACAGACTGCTCAAGTACATCAGTGAAAAGAGCAGCCTTCTCAATACATGCGGATATTTTACTCTGTGTATAAAAAGACAAATGACAGGTGTGGCATTTACACATTTCAAACATAAGTCCTAAAAAAACCCTCTCTTTTTCAAAACCTATACCCCGTTTTCCTTTTTCTCTTTCACTCCAAAGACTGTTTTGTGGGTGTCCAGTCTCTTCTTAAAAATCTTTGGTGTTGGAGCACCTACAACTTTTGAAAGCAAGCCATTCCACTGGTTAATAATTCTCACTCTTTAGGTAATCTCTCCTTACTTCTAGGTTGCTTCTCTCTTTGATTAGTTTCCATCCATTGTTTCTTGTCTTCTGGTGCTTTGGTAGAATAGGTTGCCCTCCCCATCTTTGTTGCAGCCCCTCAAATATTGGAAAACTGCTATCATGTCTCTAGTCCTTCTCTTCATTAGACTAGCCAATCCCAATGATTACCAAATAGGCTGTTTGAGTCTCATTGGCTCAAGGTTGACTCAGCCTTCCATCCTTCTGAGGTGGGTAAAATGAGGACCCAGATTGTTGGGGGCAACAGGTTGACTCTGCAACCTGCTTAGAGGAGGTTATCAAGTATTATAAGTCTACGTGTTATTGCTATGTTTTAGCCTCCAGTCCTCTAATCATCTTTGTTGAACTTCTCTGCACTCTTTCTAGAGTCTCAACAACTTTTTTTTAATGGGGTGACCAAAACTAGATGCACTATTCCAACACTGGTTTTACTAAGGCTTTGCAAAGCAATTGTAGTACTCCATGTGCGCTTGATTCAGTATATATAAGTGCTATTGCTATATGTTTCAGCCGCCAGCCCCCTAATACAATACAATAGCAGAGTTGGAAGGGATCTTGGAGGTCTTCTAGTTCAATCTCTTGCCTAGGCAGGAAACCCTATACCATTTCAGACAAATGGCTATCCAACATCTTCTTAAAGACTTCCAGTGTTGGGGCATTCACAACTTCAGGAGGCAAGTTGTTCCACTGATAAATTGTTCTAACTGTCAAGAAATTTCTCCTCAGTTCTAAGTTGCTTCTCTCCTTGATTAGTTTCCACCCATTGCTTCTTGTTCTACACTCAGGTGCTTTGGAGAATAGCTTGACTTCCTCTTCTTTGTGGCAACCCCTGAGATATTGGAAGACTGCTATCATGTCTCCCCTAGTCCTTCTCTTCATTAAACTAGACATACCCAGTTCCTGCAATCGTTCTTCATATGTTTTAGTCTCCAGTTCCCTAATCATCTTTGTTGCTCTTCTCTGCACTCTTTCTAGAGCAGTGGTTCTCAACCTTCTCAATCCTACGACCCTTTAATACAGTTCCTCATGTTGTGGTGACCCCCAACCATCAAATTGGTGTCTCGGTTCCTAAGACCATCGAAAATATGTGTTTTCCGATGGTCTTAGGTGATCCCTGTGAAAGGGTCATTTGACTCCCAAAAGGGTCCTGACCCACAGGTTGAGAACCGCTGTTCTAGAGTCTTCACAACTTTTCTACATTGTGGTGACCAAAACTGAATGCAGTATTTCAAGTGTGGCCTTACCAAGGTGTATTAACACCTCACGTGAACTTGATTCTATCCCTCTGTTTATGTAGCCTAGAACTGTGTTGGCTTTTTTGGCAGCTGCTGGCTCCTATTTAAATGGTTGTCCACTAGGAGTCCAAGATTCCTTTCACAGTTACTACTATTGAGCAAGGTACCACCTTGCTCAATACTTGTGCATTTCGTTTTTCTTGCCTAAATGTAGAAATTTATTCTTTTCACCATTGAATTTCATTTTATTAGATAGTTCCCAATGTTCAAGTTTGTCAAGATCCTTCTGTATCTTAAGCTTGTCTTCTGGAGTGTTGGCTATTCCTGCCAGCTTGGTGTCATCTGCAAATTTGATGAGTTCCCCATTTATTCCCTCATCCAAATCATTGATGAAGATGTTGAAGAGTCCTGGGCCTAAAACAGAGCCTTGGGGGACTCCACTGCATACTTCCCTCCATGAAGATGCGGTTCCATTGACGACTACATGTTGAGTGGGTTGGTCAGCCAGTTATGAATCCATCTGGTGGTGATGCTGTCCAACCCACATTCTTCTACTTTATCTAGTAGTAGGTTATGGTCTACCTTATCAAATGCCTTACTGAAGTCCAAGTAAACTATATCGACGGCATTCCTCTGGTCCACTAATTTTGTCACTTTGTCAAAGAATGCAATAAGATTAGTCTGGCATGATATTTTTGCATAATCATCTTCGCTGCTCTTCTCTGCACTTTTTCTAGAGCCTCCACATCTTTTAAATCACAGGGTGACTCAAGTTGGATGCAGTATTCTAAATTTAGCCTTACCGAATCTTTGTAAAGCAGTACTAATACTTTGCGCCACTTTAATTCTATCCCTCTGTTAATGCAACCTAGGATTGCATTAGCGGAGGGATAGAATCACATTTTGTCACAAGAAGGCGGCTGAAAATATTTTTTTGCATCCCTCTTCCAATAATCCATAAGGATGGAAAAGAGCATGGGCATCAGCACAACGTTATACATCATAAATAAATTTGACAATGAGTTAAATCCTTTAGATGGGGAGGGGGAGCAAATTGACCTCAATCACTGGCCCGCTTGATTGATGCTGAGATTTGCACATCCTACGTTAGACCGTGAAGTGCCTGGGGATACAATAAGCTGATCGGAGTGTCTTAGATACTTGAGCCCTCTAGCCATTGTTCCTAAAACATTTTGAGGATAATATTGCCTTAAACACCCTCATCAATCCTGTCCTTGACAAGCGGAGGCTTTGAGGAATAAAATGTGGGGATAGAAATGTCACATCCGAGTCCAGTCAGCAGACGTCTCTGTGTTTATGTTAAATTGAAGTTTGATTTAGTGGTTTTAATGCCAAAACTGTATCAACAGTGTTAAGCCGGTGATAGTCAGTCAGTTCATCAAGACCAGAATAGACGGGATCCCGTTTTCTCATTTGTGGATCAAGGGTTAGACTGTCATCCTTTCAGACACAGTCACTTCCTTGATTAATAAAGACGTTCCCTTCGGCTTAAAAAAAACGGGAAAGGAAAGAAAGAAAAGTGTGCAGGTTTTGGGGAAATGATCAGGAGGGATTTATTCTCTTTAAGGCAAGGAATGAGACTGTTTAAAAGCTAGTAAGCACATCAGGTATAGGAGTATGGAAGATGGTGATGATATGATGATGATATGTGTTGTTGTTGATGATGATGATATATGATGAAAATGATGGATATATGATGATGAACATATATGATGATAATGATGATTAATGATGATATGATGATGATATAAGATGATGATATATGATGATGATATTATGATGATATAATGATGATGATGATATAATGATGCTATGATGATGATGCTATGATGATGATAATAATGATATGATGATGATGTTATGATGATTTGATGATGATTATGATATATGATGATACGATATGATAATGATCTATGTTGATGATCTATGATGATGATATATATGATGATGATGATGATGCTATGATGATGATGCTATAATGGTGATGATATGATGATAATGATAATGATATGATGATATCTGATGATGATGATATCTTTTTTTTTTTAAATATATTTTATTCATTTTCACATTCCATTTTACAATCACTTATATACAGGGTATTTGCTATAAGAAAAAAAAATAAAACAAAATAAAACAAAATAAAAAAGAAAACACAACTCATCATTCACAACCCCACCTGACACTTCCATCCTCCATACACCCCATCTACCCCCTCCAACTTTCCTTTCCTCCCTCTAACACTCCCCTCCTACTTCCCTTTCCCCTCAAACCTTCCTTCTCCCCTTACTCCCAACACGCCCTCCTTACATTCCCCTTACTCCTTCCTTACTCCTCCCTCTTCTTTCCCTCTACCTCCCTCCTTGGTGTATGCCTTTATTCAAGTGTTGTTTAATCTGATAAAAAGTAAAATAAACCAAGGAAAAAAAAATATAAAGAAAGAAAAGAGAAAAAAAAGGGAAAAAAACAACAACCGTATATAAGTGCATTCTTGTTCTTATTGAGACTATGTTAACACCCACCCACCCACCCCCCCATAAATCCCCATCCCTAATCCTCCCGACTTCCCAGGGCCCACACCTGGCACTGCCTTCTATCTAAAGTATCTTGTGTTCGTATGGATTAAAAATAAAAGTAATATATTAAAGGAAAGAAAAACAAGAAAAAGAAAGAAAGAAAAAAAAAAGAAAAAGAAAAAGGAAAAAAAAGAAAAAAGAACTCTTTGTGTTAAGCTCAGCCCCCCATCTTTATCTATGCTTAAATAGTGTAAGTCATTCCATCTATATTTTATTCTCGTCTCTTACTTCTTTGTTATTTACCCCAACCTCCTGTAGACTCTCCCGTTCCTCTTCCTTAACCTTGTATTCAGATAAACATTTATACAAATTTGTATAGACATCAATATACAATCTAGCTCAAAAATAATCCCTTCTAGTAAAATTTAAGCAGCGTGGATCATTCCACATATTCAAATATTACTTTACAGAAGAATAATCAAACTTTCCCTTCTAATAGGATTTAAACAGCGTAAATAATCTTTCTTAACCTTATTTTCAAACAGTAATTCAAAATAATCTAACCAAACTTTCCCTTCTTAGTAAAATTTAAGCAGCGTGGATCAAGTATTACTTTACACAAAAATCAGTTTACATTCTATCTTAAGATGATCCCGACCGGCTTTCCCTTCTAATAGGATTTAAACAACGTAAATCATTCCGCATGCATTTTACCCTCATCCCTTGCTTGTCTGATATTTACCACTATCAAATTTATGCAGACATTAGTTTAAGATCTAGCTCAAAATAATTTCACCAAACTTTCCCTTCTAATAAGAATTAAATAGCATGGATCATTCCACATATTCAAATAATACTTTCAACAAGAATCAGTTAACCTTCTGTTTTAAAAAATAATCTTGTCCAGCTTTCCCTTCTAACAGAATTTAAACA
>NW_022473607.1:0-17500 GCF_009769535.1 Thamnophis elegans
TTCCCTCCCTTCTTCCTTCCTTCCTTTACCTTCCCTCTCCTTCCTTTCTTCCTCCTGTCTCCCCCCTCCTTCCTTCCTTCCCTCTTCCTTCTCCTCCCTCCCTTCTTCCTTCCTCTTCCTTTACCTTCCCTCCCTCCTTCCTTTCTTCCTCCTGTCTCCCTCCCTCTTTCCTTCCTTCCCTCCCTCCCCTCCCCCTTTCTTCTTCCCTCCTCCCTTCTTCCTCCTGCCCCCTCCTTCCTTCCTCCCTCCCCCTCCCTTCCTTCCTTCCTTGATACGCCCCAGTCTTACATTGCTCGAAAAGCGAGTTGAGCCCATTAACGGTGGGACACTTAAGGGCAACGAAATTGCAGGTGGCAAACAAACAGCAAATAATAGACTAGCAGAATAAAGACGGTTTGAAAGGTCTACGGAAGCCCCTCTAGTCCAGCCCCTTCCTCAAACAGGACGCCCCTCTCCCATCTGGGACCCACGGTTTGCCCAACCTTCTTCTGGTTCGCCTCTACCTTCTCCCAGCTCTCTTCTTCTCCCCTAATTATTTGCATCCTCGCAAACAACACCAGAGGCCCAATACTTTGTCGCCTCCATTCCGAAAACCTTTTTTTTTTTTGCTTTGAATTCCGAAGACGCTGATGGTGAAGCCGGTGGGATTTGGGGGGTGGGTGGTCTCTCAGCACTAGGCCCAACTGTCGTTGATAAATGGGAGCACGGGACGCGTTCTCAATTTGGGCACCGTTCGCTCCTCTGCATGGGTGGGCGGTCGGGCTTGGAGGGAGAAGGGGGGGGAGAGGAAAACCCTCCAAAGTTTTAACATCTGACTTAGGTTACTGAAATAACAGGGCCGTGTTTATTTTGTATTGTATGGCACCTGGTTTCCCGACCCTATAAAATCTCACCGAAGCTCCTACGGCCCCGTTCAGACACTTTCCCAGCTTTGTTCCTTCTGGGGTCTTAAGGCAGGCTACCTTCTTCCCCGTGTTTTTGATTCCCGGCCATTTAGCCCGCTGGAGAAGAATATGTCAACACATCCAAGTCTAGGGGGTGACATTAGGGACCCACCCCCCCTTCCCCCCGGCAAGCAGGTTCCACCCGTTTTCTCCTCCCGAGCTGGAAGGGATCCAGGCGGCAATTTCGGTGTGGGGGAGAAAAAAATAATAATAATGGACGTATGTTCGACCCAAGTTGGAACTGACCTAAGAGGTCATCGAGTCCAGCCCCCCTGCCCACTGCAGGTTTCACTACATCGTCCCTTTGAAAAAAGAATCAGCGAAGAAGAAGGAACTCCTGCTGCTGGACCAGAACAGAAGGGGACCTTGAAGGTCTTCTAGTCCAAACCCCCCCCCCCCCCCTCAAGCAGGCGACCCTCTACCATTCCAGAGGAAGCGATTGTCCAACTTCTTCTTGAAAGCCTCCAGGGATGAAGCACCCACAACCTCTGGAGGCAAGTCGTTCCACTGGTTAATGATCTTGGAACTACAGAAAAACAAGAGTCGGAAGGGACCTTGGAGGTCTTCTAGTCTGACCCTCTGCTCAAGCAGGAAACCCTATTACCATTTCAGACAAATAATTGTCCAGTCTCTTCTTAAAATCCTGAATAGAATAGAATAGAAATAGCATAGAATAGCATAGAATAGAATAGAAATAGTATAGAATAGCAGAGCATAGAATAGAAATAGCATAGCATAGAATAGAAATAGAATAGAATAGAAATAGAATAGAATAGAATAGAATAGAATAGAATAGAATAGAATAGAATAGAAATAGAATAGAATAGAATAGAATAGAAATAGAAATAGAAATAGAATAGAAAATAGAAATAGAAATAGAAATAGAATAGAATAGAATAGAATAGAATAGAATAGAAATAGAATGGAATGGGATAGGAAATAGAATAGAATAGAAATAAGAATAGAATAAAATAGAATTCAGAAATAGAAATAGAATAGAATAGAATAGAAATAGAATAGAAATAGCATAGCATAGAATAGAAATAGAATAGAATAGAAATAGAATAGAAATAGCATAGCATAGAATAGAATAGAAATAGAATAGAATAGAATAGAATAGAAATAGAATAGAATAGAAATAGAAATAGAAATAGAATAGAATAGAATAGAATAGAAATAGAATAGAATAGAAATAGAATAGAAATAGCATAGCATAGAATAGAATAGAAATAGAATAGAATAGAATAGAATAGAATAGAATAGAATAGAATAGAATAGAATAAAGAATAGAATAGAATAGAAATAAAATAGAATAGAAATAGAATAGAATAGAAATAACATAGAATAGAAATAAAATAGAATAGAAATAAAATAGAATAGAAATAAAATAGAATAGAAATAACATAGAATAGAAATAAAATAGAATAGAAATAACATAGAATAGAAATAACATAGAATAGAAATAAAATAGAATAGAATAGTGGAAGGCACCTTGGAGGTCTTCTAGTCCAACCCCCTGCCCAAGCAGGAGACCCTAGACCATTTCTGCCCCAGTCTCTTCTTAAAACCTCCCCTGATGGAGCACCCACAACCTCTGGAGGCAAGTCGTTCCACGGGGTTAATTGATCAGGGATTTTAGAACTACAGAATCACAGAGTCGGAAGGGACTCTTCTAGTCCAACCCCCTGCCTAGATAGGAAACCCTACGCCACTTCAGACAAATGGCTGTCCAATATCTTCTTCAAAACTTCCAGTGCTGGAGTATCCACAACTTCTGGAGGCAAGTCATCCCACCGATTAATTCTTCTCACTGCCAGGAAATTCCTCCTTAGTTCTAAGTTGCTTCTCTCCTTTATTTTAGTTTCCACCCATTGCCTCTTCTCCTGCCTTTGTCCATTCCACTGATTGACAGTTCTTAGTCTCAAGAAGTCCCCCCCCCCCCTCACCCTGATTTTTATCTGAAATCCTTGAAGTTTCAACTTGACCTCCAGGGCGACCCGACAGCTTTCTTCAAGTACCCCAAGACGATGTTTAGACGATGGAGAAGGACTGTTTATAATTATACAGATGGTCCTTTGACTTAACAACGATTCATTTCATTTCCATTCGAAATTGCGACAAAGACGGTACTTGCGTCCATTCCCAATTCCGGCTGCAAGTCAAGGAATATTCTACAGCTGTTCTAGAATTATACGGAGGTAGATTTTGGTTGGAAATTGGGAAGAGTTCCCTCATGGGCAGAGCTACTGAAATGGAGAATAGTCCTCTATCTGGCCTGTCCTAAGGGTTGGATTCCAGAGTCAGAAGAAAGGGGTAGGCTAGATGGCCCTCCCAGGTCCCTTTCAGGCATCCCATTCCATGATGCCAAAAGTACATTTCACTCGGACATCAGGAAGAATGAAAAACACCGATCAAACTGGACAGGAGTGACATGTTTTTTCTCCTGGAGAGCAATGCAGTTACTCCTCGACTTACGACAGTTCATTTAGTGACTGCTGGAAGCTACAACGGCAAAAGTCACTTTTGTCTGAGGTGCTATAGTATAAGGTTCCCTGCCCAAGCAGGGGGTTGGACTAGAAGACCTCCAAGGTCCCTTCCAACTCTGTGATTCTATTCTACTTATGACCGTTTATGACCGCATCCCCACAGTCATGTGATCCAAATTCGGACACCGGCAACTCATATTTACGACCGTCGCCTGTGTCCCAAAGTCACGTGGTCCCCCTTTGCGACTTTCTGACAAGCAAACTCAATGGGGAAGACTCACTTAACAACCAGGTTCCTTACTTATCAACCAGAATGTTGTACGAAGGAGATTCCTGGTCCCGACAAAACCCCTTTATTAAACAATGTGAATTCCTCTTGTTCACACTCAGCCAAGGCAAACAGTCTTTCAAAGGTGAATTTATGACCACCGACCTTATCTAGCTTGGAAAGCTGCCATGTAAATATTTTCCAAATGCAGTGCAAGGAAAGATTTGGCACAGAGTCTCTGAGGTTCACGGGACCAGATCTTCACATTCCTGAAACAAACGAACGAATTGTTTCCTGCAAAAGCTCCACTCCCCTTTCGCTCCTCTTTTATTTCCTCTGGGGGGCCATGCATACTCTTTGTTTCTGACCGAGGCTTCCCAAGAGCCTGAAGCCAACTCCTGGTCCCGACAAAAAACCCCTTTTATTAATTTGCTGTGAATTCTGCTCCTTCACATCCAGCAAAGTCTTTCGAGGGAGGATTTACGGTCACAGACCTCATCTGGCTTGGAGAGCTGCGGGCCGATCTCTGCAGATCTTGGCAAGGCAGACTCACGAACCAATTAAGCGAACTAATTGATTCCTGCAAACTTCACTCCCCTTTCGCTCCTCTTTCATCCCCTCTGGGAGAGGCCATTCATCATCCAATAGTGGCCTTACTCCCAAAGTCCACCCCTGTTCCTTAGCTGTTCCCTTCGTCTGGCCACTCTGCACATGCGCACACTGGGAACAGGCTCCAGCTGTTCTTCTGCCTCACTGATGTCTGACTCTGAAGGCAGCTGATAACTGTCAGACGGCCCTGGCCCCCTCTCTGCCTCCGACACAGAGTCCTCATCCGAGCCTTCCCCAGACTCCAGGACTGGCCCATCTTCCTCCCCAACCTCCTCACTCTCCGAATCTGCTGGCAGCTGTGCTGGCCACAACACTATCATTTGAATGCCATGCTCTGCTTTGAGATGCCGTTCTTCTGGCTACCTATTTGGCCCTGGCTGCTGGTGGTGGTGATGGGATGATCATTGTGTCTCGCAAAAGGGAAAAAAAAACCCACCTGCTTACTTAGCATTAAACTCTAATCCAAAGATCCCGATTTAAGTATTAAGACAAAGATACCCCTGGAAAGTGAAAGCCGTGCCAATCAACCTGGCCGGTCTTTTGTCCCCAGGTGGAAAAGGACACCTTCTTCTCCATGACCCAGGTGTGGTGTGGAGGTCTCCCCTGGCGGCGGAGAGGCCCGAATCCATTAAGCTCTGCTAAGCAAACCTGACATTGACACGGACGGCTTTGGCGGCCCAGAAAGGTTGGGCGCTCCATCGCCAGAGGTTTCAAAGAAGGAGGTGGGACGGCCTTCAACTGAAGGGTCTCCTGCTGAGCAGGGGGTTTGGACTAGAAGACTCCGAGGTCCCTTTCAGCTCTATTCCGATTGATTGGTTGATTGACGTAGTCTGAGGTCTCCTGCTTCAGCAAGGGGGTTAGACTGGAAGACTCCAAGATCCATCTCCAGCTAGTTATTCTGGAACTTCCTTCCTCCTTCCTTCCTTCTTTCCTTCCTCCTTCCCTTCCTTCTTCCTTTTCCTCCTTCCTTCTTTGTTCTTTCCTTTTCTTTCCTTCTTTCCTTCTTTCTTCTTACCTTCTTTCTTTTTTTTCCTTCTTCTTTCTTCCTCCTCCTTCCTTCCTTCTTTGTTCCTTCCTTTCTTTCCGTTCTTTCCTTTCTTCCCTTTCTTTCCTTTTCTTTCCTTTCTTTCCTTCTTCCTTTCTTTCCTTCCTTCCTTCTTCCCTCCCTTCTTCCTTCTTCCTGCTTTCCTTCCTTCTTCCCTCCTTCTTCCCTTCCTTCTTTCCTTCCTTCTTCCCTTCTTTCCTCCCTCCCCCTCCCTCGCTTCCTTCTTTCCCTCCCAGCTTGCTTTCCTTCCTTCGTTAAGGAATGCCTGCAGTTGTTAAGTGAAACTGGCTTCCCCTGTGACTTTGCCCGTCAAAAGGACCCGAGAGGGGATTGCGTAACCCCAGGACAGGGCAACCGTCCTAAGTCATGCCAGTTGCCAAGCCTCCGAGTTTGATCACGTGGCCACGAGGATGCTGCAACTGGTCCCAGTGCGGAACGCTCTTAAGTCCCTTTTCCACCAGTGCCGTCGGAACTTTGAATGGTCTCTAAGTGAACCAGTTGTAAATTGGGGACTTCCTGTATCCTGGCTTCCTTCGCTCATCCCGTCTCAGCCATCCGCAGCCCCAAGGTGTTGCGGGGAGGGAGGGGGAGGAGGAGAGAGAGACCAGAGACTCCCTCCGTCAAAACACTTTGGAGCAATCCGCTCAACTCCCCCCCCACGGCCCCCCTCCCCCAAATGACATCCCGAAGCCACCCAGAAAACTCGGCACCGACTCCGGAAGGGGAAAGGCGACTTTTTCTTTCAAGCTGCATCAACTTCCCAGGCCCCGTCAAGTTGATTTAGCCATGGCCCTCAGCCGCTCTGGGGCTGCCAGGACCAACACTGAGGGGCAGAGGGAGGTCGGACCACCCCCCCCCACCCCACTTCCTTCTCCCGGCTTCCCAGTCTCTGTTTCTAAGATCAAGTTGGATTCTCTCTGGCTTCGTCTTTGGGGTGAGGAAGGTCTTCTTTCTATCCCTCCCTCTCTCTTTCTTCTGTCTATCTTTCACACCACACACTCTTTTCATTCTCCCTCTGCTCCTTTCCTTTCTCTTTCAGCTTCTCTCTCTTTCAACTTACTTTCTTTCCCTTTCTCTGTCTCTCTTTCACACTCTCTTTTGCTCTCTCTCTGTACCTTTCCTCTCTTTCACACCAGACTCTTGCATCTCTCTTCCTCTTTCAGTCTCTCTCTCTCCCTCTTTTACACACATTTTACCACCACTCTCTCTCACTCTATCGCTCTGCCTTTCTCTGGTCTCTCTTTCACACTTATATCTTGCTCACTCTCACTCTCATTGTCTCTCTTTCTCTTTCGCTCTCTTTCTCTCTGTCTCCCCTTTCAATCTCTCTTTTGCTCTTTCACTCTCATCTGTCTTTTGCTCTCTATTTCACACACTACTACACACACACTCACTCACTCTCTGTCTCTCTCCCTGTGTGTCTTTTTCACACTTTCTCTCTCTATCACTCTCTCCTCTCTGTATTTTTCACACTTTCTCTCTGTCTCTGTCTTTTTCAGATTCTCTCTATCACTCTCTCTCTGTGTCTTTTTTCACACTTTCTCTCTGTCTCTCTCTGTCTTTTTCAGATTCTATCACTCACTCTCTCTCTCCTCTCTGTCTTTTTCAGACTCTCTCTATCACTCTCTGTGTCTTTTTCACACTTTCTCTCTGTCTCTCTCTGTCTTTTTCAGATTCTCTCTATCACTCTCTCTCTCTCTCTCTCTGTCTTTTTCAAACTCTCTCTATCACTCTCTCTGTGTCTTTTTCACACTTTCTCTCTGCCTCTCTCTGTCTTTTTCAGATTCTCTCTATCACTCACTCTCTTTCTCTCTGTGTGTGTCCTTTTTCTTCAGACTATCTCTCTATCACTCTCACTCTCTCTTTCTCTCGTCTTTTTCAGACTGTCTCTTCTTTTCGTCTCTGTCTCTCCTCTCTCTTTACACAAACGCTCACTCTCTCTCTGTCTCCTGTCTCCTCTGTCTAGCGTGCAGAGCCATCCGTCCTAACTCTCCCCTCTTCTCCCACCTTGAGCCTGACTGTGGGCGCAAGGCAAGCCCTCTTCAAGGGGAGATGGTGGCTCCAGGCCAATGAAGGACCTGCTTAATCATTGACCATCGTGGGAAAAGCCCAAGACGAGGCCGGAGAAACGGCCCATTGTCTGGCGTAGATTAAAGCCGCAAAAGCTGCATTGTCTGGCCAGCGGATAAATCTTCCTTCTGTCACTCAAACACTGAATTAAATTCCCTTTCATTTCTAAAGGGGCTTATCTATCTTGAATGGGCTGTTAGGACACAAGGGTAGAGCACTTAAAAAAAAAAGTGAGTTCCTGTCCTGGCCACCTTCACAAACAAGGGGAGACAGGCTTTGGGGTGGGGGAGGGCAGGAGGAAGGGACGAGGTGCAAATCTTGAAGCCTGGGGATCTCTCTGTGTGTGTGGTTGTGGGTGTGTGTTGTTTAATGTAAATAGTTGGATAGATAGCTGGAAGGAGGGGGGTGGGTGGGTGGGTAGGTAGGTAGGTGGGTGGGTGGGTGGGTGGAGGGTGGGGGGTGGGTAAGTAGGTAGGTAGGTAGGTAGGTAGGTAGGTAGGTAGTTATGTAGGTAGATAGATGATAGATAGATAGGTGGGTAGCTAGATAGATAGATAGATGATAGATAGATAGATAGCCAGCCAGCCAGACAGACAGACAGAGATAACCAGCCAGTCAGCCAGCCAGCCAGATAGAGATAGATAGATAGATGATAGATAGATAGATAGAGATAGATGATAGATAGATAGATATAGCCAGACAGACAGACAGAGATAACCAGCCAGTCAGCCAGCCAGATAGAGATAGAGATAGATAGATAGATGATAGATAGATAGATAGATAGATAGATAGAGATAGATATGATAGATAGATAGATAGATATAGCCAGCCAGACAGACAGAGATAACCAGCCAGTCAGCCAGCCAGATAGAGATAGATAGATAGATAGATAGATAGATAGATAGATAGATGATAGATAGAGAGAGATAGATAGATAGATAGATAGATAGAGATAGATAGATAGACAGACAGACAGACAGACAGACGACAGATATAGCCAGACAGCAGCCAGCAGCCAGCCAGCCAGCCAGCCAGCCAGCCAGCCACCAGCCAGCCAGCCAGCCCAGCCAGCCAGCCAGCCAGATAGATAGATAGATAGATAGATAGATAGATAGATAGATAGATAGATAGATAGATATAGATAGATAGATAGATCAGAAGGGAGTCTCCAGATGTTGGGCCAGGCTTAAGACCAGAGATAGGCAGGAGAAGAATATGTTAGCATTTATTTGACCCACATAAAATAGATAACAGAGGAAAAGTAATCTGCAAATTAGCATTTTTATTACAGCAAGACAACCCCTAATATTAAAGTAAATAAACTGTTATATAGGGGGGGGGAGAAAGAAGAAGAGAGGAAGAGAAAGAGAGAAGAAGGAGAAAGAGAAGGGGGAGGAGGAGAAAGAGAAAGAGGAGGGGGAGGAAGAAGAGAAGGAGAAGGAGAGGAGGAAGAGAGGGAAGTGGAGGAGCAGGAGAAGGAGAAGAAGAAATAATAGTAGTAGTAGCAATAGTTATTTACCCCTTGTAGTTGTGTGACCGAATGAGCCATCAGAACTAACAACCTGATGGGCCTCAGGGAAGAGCTGGCAGACACAAGAAGGATTATTGGGATAGAAAACGTCCCCCTTTTAGAATTGGAGAAGTTCACGATGGACCTCATGTTTGGGATGAGCCTAATTGAGATTAAAAAAAAGGGATGGTGTAGCCAGATAGCGAAACAAGTGGGATACAAGCCCTGTTACGTCTAAAGAGAGGCAGCACTGATTAATGGTTAGATTCTGGCTGCCTTCAGGTGCTTTGGGAGAATAAGTGGACCCCCTCCTCTCTGTGGCAGCCCCTCGAATATTGGGAGATTGCTATCGTGTCCCCTCTGGTCCTTCTTTTCACCAGGCTGGCCGCACCCAATTCCTGCCACCGTTCATTGTATGTTTTAGCCTCCAGGCCCCTCATCATCTTTGTATTGGCAGTGCGGTATTTTATACAGAAGAGCTGGAAGGGACCTTGGAGGTCTTCTAGACCACCACCCCCCAGCTCAGGCAGGAGACTCTATACTATTTCAGACAAATGACTGCCCAGTCACCTTCTTAAAAACCTACAGCGATGAAGCACCCACAACTTCTGGTGGCAAGGCGTTCCGCTGGTTCATTGTCCTTACTATCAGATATTTCTCCTTAGTTTCAGGTTGCCTTTTCCCTTTGAATAGTTTCCATCTGTTGCTTCTTGTCCTGCCTTCGGGGGCTTTGGAGAATAGCTTGATTCTTCTTTGCGGCAGCCCTTCAAATATCACAACCAGTAGACATTCGGAGCGAATTCATGCTCATTTCCGAGCAAGTTCATTGGCGTCACGCCGGTCGCTTGGCTTTGGGGTTCTACGTAAGGTAAAGATAGCCTGTTCTGACCAACTCCTGGTCCCGACAAAAAACCCCTTTTATTAATTTGCTGTGAATTCTGCTCATTCACATCCAGCAAAGTCTTTCAAGGGAGGATTTACAGTCACAGACCTTATCTGGCTTGGAGAGCTGCCAGGCCGATCTCTGCAGAACTTGGCAAGGAGCCTCGGAGAGTCGCCAACCAATGAAGCGAACTAATGGTCTCCTGCAAACTCCACTTCCCTTTCGCTCCTCTTTTATTTCCTCTGGAAGGGGCCATTCATCATCCACCTGTGGCCTTGCTCCCAAGTCGACCCCTGTTCTTTAGCTCTTCCCTTCATCTGGCAACTCTGTGCATGCACACACTGGGAACAGGCTCCAGCTGTTCTTCTGCCTCACTGATGTCTGACTCCGAAGGCAGCTGATAACCGTCAGACGGCCCTGGCCCCCTCTCTGCCTCCGACACAGAGCCCTCATTCAAGTCTTCCCCAGACTCCAGGATGGCCCATCTTCCTCCCCAACCTCCTCACTCTCCGAACTACTGCTGGCTCCTCTGGATGCTGGCGGGCCACAACACAGCCTTTGCAAGGTGGCGTCTCGTTCAAGCCCAGGGTATTGCGATTTATCCCCCTGTCTCAACAAACCAGGGCTCTGAAGACACCCGCCACCTCGACAGCAAAGGCAGAATGTTGCTAACATCGAGATCAGAGCGGAGATGAAGAAACGAAAAGGATTTTGCACCATCCAACCGTTCGGTTTTGCAGCTGACACCTCGGCCGATAAATCCCAGCCATTCGGTTGATTTGGGTGGGTTGCGTTGTGTTAATTTTTAAAATTTTTTTCCTAATGTTGATCTGCGCTCGGCGTGTCCTTCCATTGCCCCCCCACCACCACTCGTTTGTCGGGAAATAAATTTGCAGCTTTGAGGGACACAAAAGCAAGCATTGTGTGCGTATGTCAAAAGTTAAGTTTGGCCCGGTTCCATCCGAGAATCAAGTTTCAGAATATTAAGCTTTTTTCCCCTGTCTCTCCCCCCCCACTTGAGGAAAGGGGGGGGGCAGAAGATGTATGATATCAGGACAAGGAGACAGATTAATTTCTGCTTGGCTCAAGAATCCATCCATTTTGCATTAGGTCACCTCTCTGTGTTATTCCTATCTTCCACCTTCTAATTAATTTACCTTTATTCTTCCCTTGCCTGGACTCTCTGAGGTTCCGCCCCTTTATTTCGGCCCGCCTACCTTCTCCAAAGCCCCGCTTTCCCAAGCTTACAATTCTGGCTAGCGGAAATTTGGCAGAAATCTCCCTCTCGCCAGATACAAACAAAATCGCATTTAAATAATAACAATAATAGGTAAAGGTTCCCCTCGCACATATGTGCTAGTCGTTCCTGACTCTAGGGGGCAGTACTCATCTCCGTTTCAAAGACGAAGAGCCAGCGCTGTCCGAAGATGTTCTCCGGGGTCATGTGGCCGGTGTGACTCAACTCTCGAAGGCGCACGGAATACTGTTCCCTTCTCTCACCAAAGGTGGTTCCTATTTTTCTACTTGGATTTTTTTACATGATTTCGAACTGCTAGCTTGGCGGAAGCTGGGAAAAGTCACGGGAGCCACTCCGTGATGCGGCGCTAGGGATTCGAACCCCGAACTGCCGATCTTTTCCGATCGACAATCTCAGCGTCTTAGCCACTGAGCCACCACGTCCCTTAATAACAACAACAACAACAATAATGAAAGTAAAAAGATAAAGGAGAGCAAGAGAGCTACTTTTATTTTTTTTAAATGGACTTTTTCAGGAATGGAAAACTGTACGGCCCTGGTTGGGAAGCCAAATCCTGAGCGATTGTCGGATTAAGCAAGTTTTCCCCCTTTCAGTTTTGGAGAGAGAAGAAAAAAAAAGGGGGGGGTTAGGAAGCCCCAGCCTTTTCCCTGGGCGTTCAAGATCTTTCCATGCCACCCCAGATCGCATGACAGCCCCAACATGGCTGTTCTCGCCTTCTCAGCCATTGAAGCCAACAGGTTTTTTTTTTTTTCTTGCAATAAGTGGGCTACACCTGCCGACTGACTTAATGCAATTAGCTGAAAATTGCCTGAAAGAAAGGCAGGGCAGGAAACGGATGAAAGATACTCCGATAACTCATTGTGTCATAAAACAACACCAACCGGGGAAGAACTTCAACAACAATAACAGCAGCTACTACTACTACTACTACTAGTAGTAGTAGTAGTAGTAGTAGTTCTTCTTCTCCTTCTCCTTCTCCTTCTCCTCCTCCTCCTCCTCCTCCTCCTTCTTCTTCTTCTCCTCCTCCTCTCCTCCTCCTAGTCCTCCTCATTATTCTCCTCCTCCTCCTCATTCTTCTTTCTTTTTCTTCTTCTTTCTCCACCATAATCTCCTCCTCTTCTTCTTCTCTCCTCCTCCTCCTCCTTTTTCTTCTTCCTCCACTACTTCTCCTCCTCTTCTTTCTTTCTTTCTCTTCCTCCTCCTCCTCCTCCTTCTCATCCTCCTCCTCCTTCCTCTTATTCCTCTCTCTTCTCTTCCTTCTTCTCAGTCTCCCCACTCCTCCTCTCATTCTTCTTTTCTCCTCCTCTTCCTTCTCCTCCTCCTCCTCCTTCCCCTTCTTTCTCCTCTTCTTCCTCTTCCTCTCTTTCTTCTCAGTCTCCCCCACTCCCTCCTTCTCTATCCTTCCCCCTCCTTCTCTCCTTCTTTCCGCCTCCATTTCTTTCCTCCTCCTTTTCTCCTTCCTTCCTTCCTTCCTTCCTTCCTTCCTTCCTTCCTTCCTTCCTCTCTCCTCCTTTCTTCCTCCTTCCCCAGAAAGCACTTTAAAAACAATCTTATGGCTCCTTACTTTCCAAGTTCAATTATTATTATTATTATACAATTGTATCACAGCGGCCAGTTGTTTCGCCGGATTTGGCATTGGTTCCTAGTCGGGCCCCACCCAGGGCCTAGGACGTCGTAACGTATTTTCGTAATATGTGTGCAGATCCAAGCAGTGCGGCTTTTTGCATTTGACTGATGGTGATTTTCTCAATTTTTAACTGTTTCAAATGTAATTCCAGTGCTTTTGGAATAGCACCCAGTGTGCCGATTACCACTGGAATTACCACTGCTGGTTGTGCCATAATCGTTGATTTTCGATTTTTAAGTCCTGGTATTTTTTCATGTTCCTTCTCGTCGACCCTGCTATCACCTGGTATTGCGGTGTCTATGATTGTAACCTTATTTTTCTCAACCAGTGTGATGTCTGGTGTATTATGTGCCAGTATTTTGTCCGTTTGTATACGAAAATCCCAGAAGATCTTGACCATCTGATTTTCGGTGATTTTTTCAGGCTTATGTTCCCACCAATTTGTTGCTGTTTTAATATTATAATTTTTGCACAAATTTCAATGGATCATTTGTGCTACTGAATTGTGCCGCAATTTATAATCAGTCTGCGTGATTTTTTTACAGCAGCTGAGTATGTGATCAACAGTTTCATCAGCTTCTTTGTAAAGTCTGCATTTGGCATCATCAGAGGATTTTTCGATTTTGGCCTTAATGGCATTGTGCGGATAGCTTGTTCTTGCGCAGCCAGGATTAGTGACTCTGTTTCTTTCTTTAATGTACCTGTTGTTAACCATAACCAAGTTTGTTCACTGTCCACTTTATCTTTTATTTTTTCCAGAAATTGGCCATGCAGTGCTTTGTTCTGCCAACTCTCCATTCTTGATTTTATCACATCTTTTCTGTATTCTTGTCTCGTCTGTTGGGCCTTCAGTAGATTTTTGTTCTTTACTTCGATTAATAGATGTTCTTGACTTTCTTTTAAATAATCAGCCAGTGCATGTTTTTCTTCTTCAACTGTTTGCTTCACTTGTAATAATCCTCTGCCACCTGATTTTCGGGGCAGGTACAGTCTATCAGTATCACCACGTGGATGTAAACTGTAGTGCATTGTCATTAGTTTCCTGGTTTTCGGTCCAAAAGGTCCAAATCAGCTTGTGTCCAGTTAACTATACCAGCTGTGTATCTTATAACTGGTATTGCCCAGGTATTTATGGCCTTGATTGCATTTCCACCATTCAATTTAGATTTCAAAATTTTCCTAACTCTGTTGGTGTACTCTCGCCTGACAATAGTTTTTACTTCTCCATGCTTGATGTTATCCAACTGCAGAATGCCTAAGTATTTGTAGGCTTCATTTTTGTTGCATTTAATTAGTTGGCCATTGGGCATTTCAATTCCCTCATATGCAGTGATTTTGCCCCTTTTTATGGATACAGTGGCACATTTTTCCATGCCAAACTGCATTGAAATATCTGTGATTATTGAATTATTATTATTATATTATTATTATTATAATTCATTAATTCATTAAACATGAAACTCTGAAACTGAACTGAACATGAACAATGTCCAACTGAACATTCAAAAATGCATAACAAATACCAGTGACTGGTGCTAATGGTTGATAGGGGTTGCTGCCAGCATCCTAGGTATCAACCAAGGACCTCTTAAAATATAAGATGTTCCGAGTAGCGTAGTTTTTTGCAGCTCCACTGGTGTTATGGCAGGAAGCTGCAATTTGAGGATGTGTCTTGTAAAATCCTTGGACATGGTGCCAAGCGCCCCGATGACAATGGGTATCCCTGTCACATGCTTCATCCATAGCCGTGTAGTCTCAATGGCCAGTCGCGATCTTTCATGATTTTTTCCAGTTCTTTTTACTTCGACTCTGGCATCTCCCGGAACAGCGATATCAATAAACCGTGCACTTTGGCCCTCTACAACGGTGATATCTGGCGTGTTGTGCTCCAAATGACGATCCATTTGCATTCGAAAGTCCCACAAGATCTTCGCCTTCTCACTTTCTGTAACTTTTTCCACTTTTATGTTCCCATGACTTTCTGGATACGGGTAAATCATATTTTTACATAATGACCAGTGGATTAATTTAGCAACTCGGGTCGTGTCTAGCTTTGTAATCCGTTTGTGCGATTTTTGCTGCATTCACATACATTAAATGTGAAACAGTTTCGACTTTGTTATTGCAAAGTCGGCAGTTTGGGTTGTCAGTGGATTTTCGTATCTTCGCATTATTATTATTGTTATTATTTATTTATTTATTTATTTATTGTAAACTCCCACACACACACAACCCCCCCCCCCGGAATTCCAAGCGATACAACATGGCAAAACCCACAGGACATTTCCATGCCCGCGGCTTAATGGCGTGACTCTTTATACATCAAAACGTGGCAACTTTCGCGTAACAAAGGATGGGGGGGGCAAAATCACCCCATCGATTGCCTCACTCTTCGTAAGTCGGCTGCGCTCCGGTGCCAAAAATGGGGGGGGGAGGGAGATAATGTTGATAACATTAGAATCACTTGGGTCCTCGGTGAATTGTTAATTCCCGTTGAGTCCCCAGCCTGATGCGATTTGGAGCAAATGCCATGGCGTGGGATACACAGACACACACAGACACACAGACACACCCCTCGCCATTGGTGTGCTTCATAGCACTTCCCCTGTGTTATTTCTCTGAAAGATTAATAGTTCAAAAAGCCGCTATCAAGTTTGGGTGTAAGAAAAGGCGATGAATTATGCACGTCCCAGCTTCCCTTTCTTTTGGTTCGATGCCCCTCTTTCCAAATGCCGCCATGGCGCCTGGGGGCATCTCCCAGCCAATCCATTTCAATTGCTTTGGAGTGGGGGGGGAGAAGGAAAGTTGGGCAGTCTGTCCAAGAGAATTCAGACCTGACGCATCTTGGCGGAAGACGCCTCCGGGTTCCTTGAATATCACGGTCTTCCCCAGCTAATCAGAATCGCCTTTCAGATAGCCCTACCCTGGCTTGTCCTTTCAGGCTGGGCCTTTTTAACGGCTTAATAGCGTTGGAAGGGACCTTGTAGGTCATCTAGTCCAACCCCCCCTGTCATAGCAGGAGACCCTACACCATTTCTGACCGATGGCAGTCCAGTCTCTTCTTGAAAGCCTCCAGGGATGAAGCTCCCACAACTTCCGAAGGCAACTTCTGTTTCGTTGGTTGATTGCTCTCACTGTCAGAAAATCCCTCCTTATTTCCAGGTTGAATCGCTCCTTGGTCAGTTTCCATTCATTATTCCTTGTCTGGCCTTTGGGTGCTTTTGGAAAATAGCTTGATCCCCCCTCCTCTCTGTGGCAGCCCCTCAAATATTGGAAGATGCTCTCCTGTCTCCCCTGGTCCTTCTCTTCCCTAGACTAGCCAGGCCCAGTTCCTGCAACCGTTCTTCATATGTTTTAGCCTCCAGTCCCCTCATCATCCTGGTTGCTCTTCTCTGCACTCTTTCTAGAGTCTCAACAATCTTTTTATAGTGTGGTGGCCAAAACTGGATGCGGTACTCTAGGTGTGGCCTTACTAAGGCTTTTTAGAGTGGTATTAGTACCTCCCTTGATCTTGTTGCGACATCTCTGCCCAGGACGAGGATCGTCATGCTATGAAGCACCTTTCACCTTTCCCAACATGGCAATCCTCGGCATGCGTGCTCTGCTTATGTTCGAAGCACCATTGCTTTGGTGTGCTTAAAAGGGGAAAGGGAATTAGGCGGGCACCCTAGAGGCCCCTGGGAGAAAACCAGTTTTTTTCCCCATTTAACTCGTTGCTTGGTTCGCGATGCAGAAGGTGCTTGCAACGGCTTAAGCCCGTTAAGGAGGGCGCCATTCGTTTGAGCAGCCAAGAATGCCGCGAGGCCGAACCCAACGTTTTGCCCCAGTAATGCGGCGCGAGAAGCCGCCGAGCCTTCTGTTCACTTGAGAACGGTCATAAGGCAGGATTGGGACAAACATTTCGGGGGTAGCATCTGATCCGACGGCCTGGGAACAAAGCCACCCAAAGGAGCTTGCTAGTTAATCCTTCCGGGGGGAGTGGGAGAAGGGGGGAGGGAGAGAGATCTGACCCCAATTCTCTAAACTGGAGTAAAAGAGCTTTGGATGAGAGGTTGACTCCTTTTTCAAGGATTTCCTGGTTGGGAAGATGGTGGAGCCTGTAGTTGATGAATTCTATTTCCCAGCATTCCTCGGTTCTATTTCCCAGTATTCCTCGGCCCTATTTCCTTAGTTCCTTAGCATTCCTTAGTTCTATTTCCTAGCATTCCTCACTCCTATTTCCCAGAATTCCTTGGTTCTATTACCCAGCATTCCTCACTCCTATTTCCCAGCATTCCTTAGTTCTATTTCACCATTCCTTAGTTCTATTTCCCACCATTCCTTAGTTCTATTTCCCAGCATTCCTCGGCCCTATTTCCCAGCATTCCTCGGTCCTATTTCCCAGCATTCCTTAGTTCTGTTTCCCAGCATTCCTTGGTCCTATTTCCCAGCATTCCTTGGTCTTATTTCCCAGCATTCCTTAGTTCTTTCCCAGCATTCCTTAGTTCTATTTCCCAGCATTCCTCGGTCTTATTTCCCAGCATTCCTCGGTCCTATTTCCCAGCATTCCTTAGTTCTGTTTCCCAGCATTCCTCGGTATTTCCCAGCATTCCTCAGTCTTATTTCCCAGCATTCCTCAGTTCTATTTCCCAGCATTCCTTAGTTCTATTTCCCAGCATTCCTCGGTCTTATTTCCCACCATTCCTCAGTCCTATTTCCCAGCATTCCTTAGTTCTGTTTCCCAGCATTCCTCAGTCCTGTTTCCCCCATTCCTCGGTCCTATTTCCCAGCATTCCTCGGTACTATTTCTCAGCATTCCTT
>NW_022473607.1:22500-35000 GCF_009769535.1 Thamnophis elegans
GGTTTCACAGGAGGCCTTTGGGGAGTTTTTAAAAAAAAGCCTTTTTAGACAAGTGTCACAGCATTGCTGGGAGGAAAAATGTTCCTTGCAATTCTACAGTTTGGGAGACTGGGGTGGGGGGAAAAATCCACCACGGTGGGCCGATTTAAAAATGCGAGCTGCTTTTTTCCCACACTCACTGTTTCATCTTCCCCCCTCTTTCTTTTTTTTTCCCTTAAAAGAAAACGAATGTAAGGCCGATTACGGGAGACTCGGGGCGCATGTGACACGGTTTTAAGGGTTTGGGATTTTTCAAATATTTGCTCATCCCCAGCGAAACCCGGCCCGTAGGACGCAGGCCAGCCAAACGGATATATTTAGCATGACATAAATGGGACCTTCTGCGAAAGGGAAGAAAATAGAAGTTTGGTCTGGAAATGTAACTTCTTAACTGAGCTGGGTCCTTAGCTAATTGCCTGGCATGGCCCCTACACTAATAGTCTGCCTTCACAAATAGCTTTAACCCTGGGGAATTTTTTTTTTTTTTTTTTTAAACACATACCACTGCCCACTTATGGGGGTTATTTAAAAGACGTTTGAACTTCCTAAAACATCTGTAAAGCCCCAGCTTTGGAACATCGGTCCAGAGAGCTGGGCCAACGAGGTTTGACCTCCCAGCTGCGAGACACCCTTGATAATAAAATAAAATAAAAATTATTAAACAGCGGAGGGGAGGGAGGGGGGAGAGTGCGTATTTAGATTTGAAGAAATCTTCGTTGTTTACATACAAGGAAAGCAGCAGAAAGAAACACTCGCTTTTTGTTTCTGCTAAAGCAATCTTTGCTCTCCGCCATCCAATTCCTCGCAACCGCTTCTCCGCGTCACTCCCCAGGCTGCTACTAAGCCGCTAGCTTCAAAAGGGGCAGCCCCGTTATTCCCCCGCCGATGGAAGGAGACTTAGAGGTCCTCTGAGTGAAGCTGACCTTTTCGTCCCCACGCCAAAAGCGTGCGGGCCGCAACGCACGCATGCGCTCCCCACACCCATATTGCAATGCGTGCATGACACCCCCCCTCCCTGGGGGCACTGTCCCCCACGCATGCCTGCAGCACCACACGTCTGCTTTGGGCCTAGCAGGCCTCCCTGAAGCCTTCTGGGATCAAAAATGGGGTACGGGGAGCACACTGCTCCCCCCGCCACCCGCATGCACGCGTGTCCCCCACCTGCGCAGCAGAGACCTGAAAAATCAGCTGCCCGGTGGGAGGCGTGCGTGCATGCGCAGTGGATCTGAGCTGGGCGATGGCTCGCGTGCCCAGAGAGGTTGGCTCCGCCATCACGGCTCTAGCCCAACCTCCTATCCCATCCTGGACCAATGGCTGTGGAAGATAGGCCCTTGTTTCCATCCCTCCATTTCCACTCTGCTCAGCTCCCTACATTGATTGGCTGGGGAATTCTGGGAGTTGAAGTCCATCCATCTTCAGTTTGCTCAAATTGGGGGGAAACACCTCCCCCAATGCTTTAAAACGGGCGCGTTAAATTCGATTTCATTGAGGGCCGCATCAGGGTTGTGTGTTTGTGTGGGTGTGTCACTCATGTTGGGGGGCAGCTGTGGTGGCCCAAGCATTCTGCCCAGTGGTGGGTTTCAAATTTTTTTAGAACCTACTCTGTAGGTGTGGCCTGCTTTGGGAGTGGCTTGCCAGCCATGTGACCGGGTGGGAGTGGCTTGCCGGCCATGTGACCGGTGGGAGTGGCTTTGGCCATGTGACCAGGTGGGAGTAGCTTGCCAGCCATGTGACCGGGTGGGAGTGGCTTGCTGGCCATGTGACTGGGTGGGAGTGGCTTGCCAGCAATGTGACTGGGTGGGCGTGGCCAACTTGTAAAATGTGGTGAAACTCACTTAACAACGCTCTTGCTTAGGAACCAAAATGTTGGCTCAGGAACTCTGGCATTTGAAGCACGCAAGTCTTAAAGCTGTCAAGTTACAAGACCCTCGCATCCCTAACACTTTAGAAAAAAAAAACCCAGGGGTGTTCAAAGTTGACAGCTTTAAGACTTGTGGACTTCAACTCCCAGAATCCCTCCTCTCGCTCTTCATCTTGATGATGTGCAGACGGTGGGGGGAGGGAGCTGGAACCGGTTCTAAACGGCACTGTAGATTTGTGGAACCTCTTTCTATAGAAGACTTAGAACTGGCAGGAACCCACCCTGATTCTGCCAGTGGAAACGGGCTCCCGAGTTCCGTTTTCGGCTGCGACAGCATCTTACCACTCCCTGCCAGGGAAAATCGAGCTCAAGAGGGCCGCATGCCGGTTCCTTGCTGTTTCCAGGGGCCACCGTGGGCCAGATTTAAGCACCCGCGGGCCGGATCCACTCCCCCCCCCGCCTTGAGTTTGACACCCTTGCTTCAAAACAATTGGGAGATTACTCTTCCCCATTCATCCCCCCCCTTTTTTTCTCTCTCTCTCTGCTAATTTTCACCCTTGCCAACTCTGTGGCAGGATTTGAAAACAGCACCCTTTGCCCGAACAATTTCTCAGATGAAGGGCAGACGGGGTTGATTTGAAACCCCCCCCCCCAAAAAAAATGGAGAATGAAGCCAGCTTAAATCCAAGCAGAGCACAGGCGAGGCCCGATGGCCTCTTGTGAACCGTTAACCGCTATTTGATGAAACTCTGGTTTATCAATCCGTGGGCAACCCCATGGCTGGTTCCTTTTCTCCACATTGGGGCAAACCAATATCCTTTGAAACCTCTCCTGCTCCAGGCATTGTCCGGGCAAAGAGAGGGAAACCGTGAAGGCAGCAACTTGGGAGGCCTTCTGAGGGAACACCACAAACAATTAGGAGTTATCGTTATTTTTCCAGATGGTACCAGCTGCGGGGCAAAGCCAGCATGAAAACCAGGGTGGCTGACGGTGAAATTATGCCTCAAAGTCAGCTTTGCCTTTGGGTGATTTTTTTTTCCCGTCCTCCCCCGGAGCTCAAACATGTGTCTCCCCCCCCCAAGCCAAACCTGAGCTCCCACCACCCAAATGTGCAAAATGACACATTTTCAAGGGAAGTTAGAATAGAATAGAATACAAGAAAGAAAAATAGAAGAGAAAATAGAAGAGAAAATAGAAGAGAAAAAGAAGAGAATAGAATAAAAATAGAAGAGAATAGAAGAAAATAGAAGAGAATAGAAGAGAAAGAGAAGAGAGAAGAGAAGAGGAGAAGGGAAGAGAGAGAATAGAAAAGAAAATAGAACAGAAGAGAGAGAAAATAGAAGAAATAGAGAGGAGATGAGAAGGGAATAGAAGAGAAAAGAGAAGAGAAGAGAGAAAATAGAATAGAATAGAATAGAAAATAGAAGAGAAGAATACAAAAGAGAAAGAAAAGAAAGAGAATAGAGAAGAGAACAGAGAAGAGAAAATAGAAGAGAAGAGAAGAGGAAAGGGAAGAGAAGAGAAAAGAAAATAGAACAGAAGAGAAAATAGAAGAGAATAGAGGAGAGGAGAAGGGAGGAGAATAGAATAGAAAATAGAAGAGAAGAGAAAATAGAATAGAGAACGGAAGGAAAGAAGAGGAGAATAGAATAGAAAATAGAAGAAGAGAGAAGAGAAAATAGAAAATAGAAAAAGAGAGAGGAAATGGAAGAAAGAAGAGAAGAGAAATAGAATAGAAAAGAATAGGAATTGGAATAGAATAGAGAAGAGAATAGGAATTAGAATAGAATAGAATAGAATTCTTTATTGGCCAAGTGTGATTGGACACACAAGGAATTTGTCTTTGGTGCATATGTGCTCTTAGTGTACATAGAAAATACATTCGTCCAGAATCATAAGGTACAACACTTGATGATAGTCACAGGGTACAAATAAGCAATCAGGAAATAATCAATATCAATATAAATCATAAGGATACAAGCCACAAAGTTACATTAAGTAGTCATAAGTGGGAAGGAATGAGGGATAGGGATAATGAGAAGACTAATAGTAATAGCAATGCAGCCTTAGTGAATGGTTTCACAATGTTGAGGGAATTATTTTTTAGCAGAGTGATGGCATTCGGGGGAAAACTGTCCTTGTGTCTAGTTGTTCTGGTGTGCAGTGCCCTATTGTGTCGTTTTGAGGGTAGGAGTTGAAACAATTGACGTCCGGGATGCGAGGGGTCTGTAGATATTTTCATGGCCCTCTTTTTGACTCCTGCAGTGCCCAGGTCCTCAATGGAAGGCAGGTTGGCAGCCATTGTTTGTTCTGCAGTTCTGATTCTCCTCTGAAGTCCCGTCTCTGTCTTATTCGCTTGCAGAAGTTCTTCACGCCCTCCCACCCATCCTGCAACCAGACAAGAATTTGGAAGGAAACAAAATCTCCATTTTTCTTTATTAAAAAAAAGGTGGCCAAAAGAGAACCAGAGGGTCTTTTTTTGTGCGTAGGGGGGGTGGAAAGAAAGAAAGAGCCACCCCCTCCGAGATCATGTCAATTGAGATGGGAGGTTAAAAGGGAGGGGTCGCCTGATCGCTTGTAAATACGACCTCCTCTTTTGAGAACCTTAAAGTTCGCCTCTATTCAGGTATCAGCTCGGGCTTATTTTATTTTTATTTTTTATTTCTTTCTTTTTGGTCTGGCAAAGACAAACCTCCCTTGTCAGCCGCTGGGTCAGATATAATCTTTCCTTCTTCACGGCCTGAAAAGGACCCAGCGCCGCGTCGGAGCAACACACTGGCTTCCTATTCTCTTTCCCTCTGGAACACAATCAGTGGACAAGGCCGCTATAATTCACTCCCCGGCCCGCCTTTTCAAAAGGGAGCTGGCGGGACACAGTTAACCCAGCAAGATAAATCAGGGCTCTTGAAATTAACTTCCATTGAACGGGGAAAAAGGGTGAATAACAACCTAAGCCAGTCAGGCAGAGGCCCGGGCGAAGAAAAGTGACTAGGGTTGATAAATGTCATTGGGGGATAATTCGGGGGCTGCGATTAAGATCTTATCGAGGCAGGAAGTAAATAGAAAAGACTTAATAATGATTTCAAAAAGAAGAAAGGAAAGGAAGGAAGGAACGAAGGAAGGCGGGATGGCCATCAGACCTACCCCCAAGGCCTCTGTGCGCTTACTACGTTTTCCCCAAAAACAAGACAGGCTCTTATTTTCTTTTGACCCCCCCAAAATAAGCGTAGGCCTTATTTTTGGGGAGCTCTTATTATTTTTGAAGTGCAGGAGGGACGAGTTTGGTCAACTCATGGCCGTTGCTGTGTTGCAATATGTTCAGGGAGGGCTTATTATTGGGGGAGGGCTTATTGTAGTGCATGCGCTCAAAAGACCCATTGGACTTATTATCTGGGGAATGTCTTATTTTTGGGGAAACAAGATAGATAGATGATAGATAGATAGATAGATAGATAGATAGAGATAGATAGATAGATAGATGATAGATAGATAGAGATAGATGATAGATAGATAGATAGATAGATAGATAGATAGATAGATAGATAGATAGATAATATAGATACTGTGTTTTCCCCCAAATAAGAAAGGGGTTTTATTGTCTTTTGACCCCTGAAAAAGCGCTAGGCCTTATTTTTGGGGAGGTCTTATATTTTTGAGGCGCAGGAGGGGCGGGTTTGGTCAACTCATGGCCGCTGCTGTGTTGCAATATGTTCAGGGGGGGCTTATTATTGGGGAGGGCTTATTTTAGTGCATGTGTTCAAAAGCCCCATTGGACTTATTATCTGGGGAATGTCTTATTTTGGGGAAAACAGGATAGATATATGTATGGATGGATGGATGGATGGATGGATGGATGAAGGGGACAGATAGATAGATAGATAGATAGATGATAGATGATAGATAGATAGATGATAGATATAGATAGATAGATGATAGATAGATAGATAATAGATAGATAGATAGATAGATAGATAGATAGAACAATGAATGATGATATAGATAGATAGATAAGAAAGAAAGATAGATAGATAGAAGAAGAAAGAAGAAAGATATATAGATAGATAGATAGATACCGTGTTTTCCCCAAAATAAGACGGGGTCTTATTTTCTTTTGACCCCTGAAATAAGCACTTGGCCTTATTTTTGGGGAGGTCTTATTATTTTGGGGTGCAGGAGGCGGTGAGCATGGCTGCCTCACGGCTGCTGCTGTGTTGCAATATTTTCAGGGAGGGCTTATTTTAGCGCATGCGCTCAAAAGCCCCATTCGTCTTATTATCCAGGGAGGTCTTATTTTTGGGGAAACATGGTATAAAATTTGGGGAGTCAATTTCTTTTTTTTTTAAATACCCCCCCCCCCCTCTCATACTTCTGGAAAAGTCTTGGAAGTGTCAAAGTGAGTTGACAAAATTTCCTTTAAGGGGAGAAAAAGCGAATCTACAGATCCTCTTCCTGTTGTGGATTTTGAGTGGCCTCGGGTGGGTGAGTGGGAAACACGGCTTTTACACTGTCTTTTTCTATTTTTTTCTATTTTTATGAATAACGGGTGTTGGGGGAAAGGCTCAGCGTCAGGATAAAAATCAAAATCGTATTGTAGGAGCATCCAAGGAGCGAGAAATGGCAGGAGAACCCACGGAGTTTCAGCCGAGGAAACACAAACCTTATTCCTGAGACCAAAACACAGCCCCCCCCCCAAAAAATTGCACATCTGTCCTTCTCTGCCGACGTCTTTCTCTGTAGCCACGACAGCCAACAAGACAAACTTTTCTATATTTATTTTTTGCATTTCGTTTTTTTGGTTTCCTGCCGTTTTCTCACGTCTTACTTTCTCGCGCCCATCCTCGTTTTCTGTCTCGATCGTCTGGGCCGCTCGGTTTGCTTCGTTTGCTTTCGCCTTTCTTTTGTTATTTTTTTGGCAAGCTCTTCCTTCAACAAGCTTGTGAGAAGCCGGTCGATGAACATCTGCGCAGCTGAACTCCCGGGCGAAAGCGCCGAGAGTCTGGTGTGAATTTCCCCTTTTTGCAAAAGGGTCCTTTTCTCCTTCCCCTCCCCAGCTTACTTGGCTTAGGATCGCTCTAGGATTGCAGCAGTCGCACAAAGCCAGACCCTCTGTGTGTGTGTGTGTGTGTTGTTGTGTGCCAATTCTTAACAGCTGTACAGCTGTTTCCAGTGTATAAACTTCTGTTGGCTAATGAGAGCGTTTAAAATTTTATTGAACAGAGTATTATGTGACATGCCTAATCCAGAGGCTTGCTGTGATATTGAGCAAGGAGCGTTTCCCGTCACAGCTGTCTTCGAATAATCCAGTTTTCTAGTGTGTATGTTTGCCACCACACACACACACCATATATATTTGGCAATTAGTGCTAGTATCTACGTTTTCTGTGATTCGCAGAGTCTCATTCTCTCTTTTTTTTTAATAAAAAAAAACATACACAGGCTGGGTAACGCTAACCCCCTCAACGAATCAGACGGCTTAATCTTGATGGATTTAGTAGTCATGATTTCGATTCTTGCTTCGTGCTCAGATATTTCGGTGCTACAGCGTGCATGCGAGCGCGCACCCGCACGCACGCACACACACACACACACAAACAAAACGACACCCCGAAACAAAACACTTTAGTGGGTGAAATCGAGCCATTCACGGCCGACAGAATAACACAGCGTCGTTGGCTTCATATTTACGGCAAAATATTCTCGAGAGGCTGGTCGAGTTTCAGTTTGGCGTCCGCTCTTTAAACCACAGACCGTCCCTGACTTACGACGGTCCCTTCATTCAAAGTTACGGCCGTGCTGAAAAGAAGGGGCGTTATAGTTGCGTTATAACTTGTCAGAATGAAACCCAAGCATTCCTCCTTTGCATTCTATACGATTGAATTGAAAATATTGCATTAATATTGCACTATACAGTAGAATTTAATATAGTTACTGCCCTGGGATAGAAGCTGTTTTCGAGCCTATTTTTTATCATCCTGTACCGGCTGCCAGATGGTAATAGTTAAAAAAAAAGGGGGGTGCACAGGATCAGACGGATCTTTAAGAACGTTTTGAACTTTCTTAAGGCAGTGGGACCTATAAAGCTCTTCCAAAGGGGAGAGGGCAACCCATGATCCTCTGGGCAATAACGTTGACCCTCCGGAGCGCTGTCCTATCTGCCACCATGCAATTGGCAAACCAGACACAGGTGCAGTAAGTTAAAATACTCCCTATGGCGCAGCAGTCGAAGGTCACCAGCAGTTTTTCCATTCAGTTGTTGTTTCCTGAGAAAAGTCTCAGGTCGTATCATCTCTGCTGGGCCCTTTGGACCAGGGCTGCAATGTGAGGTCAGGTCCTCTTTTTATGACGACACCCAGAAGCTTAAAACTGGCCCCTTTGCTCCGCTTGATTTCCTTTGATAAGCAAGGGCTGGATGCAGTGGTGAAATTCAATTTTTTTTTTTTACTACCGTTCTGTGGGCATGACTTGGTGGGCGTCGGGTGGCTTGGTGGGCGTGGCTTGGTGGGCATAGCAGGGGAAGGATACTGCCAAATCTCCATTCCCACCCCACTCTGGGGCCAACCAGAGGTGGCATTTGCCGGTTCTCCGAACTACTCAAAATTTCTGCTTCCAGTTCTCCAAACTACTCAAAATTTCTGCTACCGGTTCTCCGAACTACTCAAATTTCCGCTTCCAGTTCTCCAAACAACTCAAATTGTCTGCTTCCAGTTCTCCAAACTACTCAAAATTTCTGCTACCGGTTCTCCGAACTACTCAAAATTTCCGCTTCCAGTTCTCCAAACAACTCAATTGTCTGCTACCAGTTCTTCGAACTACTCAAAATTTCTGCTACCAGTTCTCCAAACTACTCAAAATTTCTGCTACTGGTTCTCCGAACTACTCAAAATTTCCACTACCAGTTCTCCAAACAACTCAAATTTTCTGCTACCAGTTCTTTGAACTACTCAAAATTTCCGCTACCGGTTCTCCGAACTACTCAATTTTTTGCTACCGGTTCTCCAAACACTCAAATTTTCCGCTACCGGTTCTTCGAACTACTCAAAATTTTCGCTACCGGTTCTCCGAACTACTCAAATTTTTGCTACCGGTTCTCCGAACTACTCAAAATTTCTGCTTCCAGTTCTCCGAACTACTCAAAATTTCCGCCACTAGTTCTTCAGAACCTGTTGGATTTCACCCCTGGCTGGATGTCTGTTCTATTCCTTCTGTAGTCCACTATAAGCTCTGGCAGGAATTAAGAAAGAAAAAGGTGACCGGATTTCTCAGCTTGTGAGATTTAGGATCCCCTTCCACAAAAAAAAAGGGGGGGGAGAAAAAGAGGCCCACGCATTTTCGACATGTCGAATTTGTTTAAGCGACGGTCTACCCGCTTAGTGTCCTGTCCCGAAGCACCCAGAACATAGCCGCCAGCTCTGTTTTCCTCTCCTAATCTTTCGCCCCTGGCTCCATTCCTCTGTCGTCATGAGAGCATCGCAGCCGGTCAGATAGCGACGGATAAAAATACCCTGATCTCTCCACAGTCCCGTCCCCCCCAACCCCACCCTTGTCGTAATCTCTCGGTACGGCCAGGCGGGGAAAAAGGAGAAAAGGGATAAAGTAGAGAGACAACCCCCCCCCCCCTTGTTAAGGTAAAAGGTATAAGCCAGGATTCTGGGAAGTGGCAGATAAAAACCTCCAATGTCTCTGGGCTTAAGCAAACACAGCGGACAAGCCCCCGTGACAAATGACGAGGTTATGTCAGTTTGAAAACAGATTGGGACTAATGGAACGCTGGACTTTGCGCCCCCGCGAGATCGATATCCTTTTCAAACCCGAGAGCCGCCGACCATTCGCGGAGACAAAAGAGAGATTGTGGCTGATAGGTCTCTACACAGCTGGCCTACTGAGTGTCATCTCTCTCTCTCTCTCTTCTCTCTCTCTCCTCATGCTTTCTGTCTCTCCTCTCTTCTCTCTCCTCATACTCTCCTCTCTCCCTCTCTTATTCTCTCTCTCCCTCTCTCTCCCCCTCTCATCTCCTTTCTCTCTTCCTCTTTCTCTCTCTCTCTTTTTCTCTCTCTCTTCTTCTCCTTCTCTCTCTTTCTCTCTCTCTTAGCTTTCTGTCTCTCCTCTCTTCTCTCTCTCATATTCTCCTCTCTCCATCTCTTATTCTCTCTCTATCCCTCTCTCCCCCCTCTCATCTATTTCTCTTCCTCTTCTCTCTTTCTCCTCCTTTCCTCTCTCTTTCTCTCTCCTTCCCTCTCTTTCTCTCTCTCTTTTATGCTTTCTGTCTCCCACTCTTCTCTCTCTCATATTCTCTCCTCTCTCCCCCTCTTATTCTCTCTCTCTCTCCCTCTCCTCTCCTTTCTCTCTCTCTTTCTCTCTCTCTCCCGCTCTTTCTCTCTCTCCTCTCTCTTTCCCTCTCTCTACAGTCTCTCTTATTCTCTGTCTCTTTTCTCTCTCTCACATTCTCTCTCTCTCTCCCGCTCTTATTCTCTCTCTCTCTCCCTCTCCCCCTCTCATCTCTCTTTCTCTTCCTCTTTTTCTCTCTCTTTCCTCTCTCTCTCTCTCTCTCTCTTTCTCTCTCTTCCTCCTTCCCTCTTTCTCTCTCTCTTTATGCTTTCTGTCTCTCCACTCTTCTCTCTCTCATATTCTCTCCTCTCTCCCCCTCTTATTCTCTCTCTCTCCTCTCTCCCCCTCCTCTCACTTTCTCTCTCTCTTTTCGCTCTCTCTCTCCCGCTCTTTCTCTCTCTCCCTCCTCTCTCTTTCCCTCTCTCGTCTCTCTCTCTTATTCTCTGTCTCTCTTCTCTCTCACATTCTCTCTTATTTCTCTCTATTCCCCCATACTCTCTCTGCAGTCTCTCTCTCTCTCTCCTCCTCTCCTCTCTCTCTCCCTCTTTCTCTCTCAATCTCCCCCCTAAACACACCATTCCTAACAGGTTGTCAAGGTGGGTGGGGGTGGGGGGTTAAGGGGAACGACAATCCCTGGATGCTTGGCTCCATTTTCTCTCCCTGACAGAGGTGGGTCCCAACAGGTTCAGCCGAATAGGTAGTAACTCGGACTGCCATGCCTCCGAACTGGTTCTATTGTCGGGGCCGCCATCTTGATTCTCATTTCTGCACATGCGCAGAGCAATCTTCTTTGTAAAAATGTAATTTTTTCCATCTTTTCTAACGTTGTGCACATGCGCAGATCTTTTCAGGTGGAAATGCACATGCGCCGAACCAGCAGTACTTCTGGTAGCAACCCACGCCTGCTCCCTGCCCCCCCCAAATTTGGAACACAAATCAGAATAGAGCTGAAAGGGACCTTGGAGGTCTTCTAGTCCAACCCCCTGCTCAAGCAGGAGAACCTGGACCATTTCAATCAATCATTCAATCAGAATAGAGCTGGAAGGGACCTTGGAGGTCTTCTAGTCCAACCCCTGCTCAAGCAGGAGACCCTATATAATTTCAGACAGGTGGCTGGCCAATCTTTTCTTTAAAATCCTCCAGTGATGGAGCTACCCACAACTTCTGGTGGCAAGCTGTTCCACTGGTTAATTCTCCTAACCATTAGCAAGTTTCTCCATAGTTCCAGATTGCTTCTCTCCTTGCTTAATTTCCAAAAGATGACTTATGCCCCATTTTACGGACTTTCTTGCCACGGCTATTAAGCCAATCCTCGCCGTTGTTAGTTCAGTCTCACGGTCGTTAAGTGAATCGGCTCCCCCCCTTGATTTGGCTTAGTCAGAAGGTCGCGAAAGGGGATGACCACGGGGACACTGCGGCCATCGTAAATTACAAGGGTCGGAATTTTGATCTCGTGATCCCCTGGGTGAAACTATAACTTTGCCAAGAGTGGTGCCTTCGTGCTCTTGCAACTTCAAAGGGTGACTACATGAGCCGTTGTAAGTCCAGGACTACCTGTAATTGGGTGCCAGGGGACACGTCGGGTGGCATTTCAGATCTCATCAATCATAACCTGCTTTGCCCCATTCAAACAATAAAGTCTAATATTGTTTTAGTTCACGCTTTACGCAAATCCAGCGTTGTTGTTTTTTTTCCTCTCAGCTTTGGCAACCTGGAGATTTCGAATCAAATTTAAACCTGTATGTCAACGCACAACATGTGTACAATGAAATTGAATGAGCCTCCCTTGTGCAGCCCCCCACCCCACCCCAAAACACAAAATACATCTCTATAACTCAATAAATGAAAGCACCAGAATCCCCTAAAACCAAATAAGTAATAAAAAACCACATTCCCATATACCCAGATTGGGGTGCCGGTTACACGGCTTCAATGATAGCACGTTCATGCGCTGTGCACAGTTTTAACAAAACCTACCTTCTACGTCTCTAGCGCCGCGTGACGGAGTGAGCTCCCGTTCCTTGTCCCAGCTTCTGCCAGCCTAGCAGTTCGAAAGCACGTTAAAAAATGCAAGTAGAGAAATAGGGACCACCTTTGGGAGGGAAGGTAAGCGACAGTTCAGTGGTTCGAATTCTTAGCACCACGTAACGGAGTGAGCTCCCCGTTCCTTGTCCCAGCTTCTGCCAACCTAGCAGTTCAAAACCACGTTAAAAAATGCAAGTAGAAAAAATAGGGACCCCCCTTTGGTGGGAAGGGAGCAGCGTTCCGTGTGCCT
>NW_022473607.1:40000-46278 GCF_009769535.1 Thamnophis elegans
TCAATGATGGGGAATGGAAAGATTGATACTCCTTGCGGGCAGCTGGTCATTTGCATCCTTTTAGAGTGTCATTGAGGCCACTTGGAGGTTTATCTCTGTCCCAAGGGTGCTTTTTCAGGAGGCAACTGGACTTTCTGGGTTTTTCCTTGAAAACAATTTGCTTCTCATCCAAGAAGCTTCATCTCAATGATGGGAAATGGAAAGATTGATGCTCCTTGCAGACAGAGCTGGTCATTTGCATCCTTTTAGAGAGCCATTGAGGCCACTTGGAGGTTTATCTCTGTCCCAAGGGTCTTTTTCAGGAGGCAACTGGACTTTCTGGGTTTTTCCTTGAAGATGTTTTGCTTCTCATCCAAGAAGCTTCATCTCAATGATGGGGAATGGAAAGACTGATACTCCTTGCAGACAGCTGGTCATTTGCATCCTTTTAGAGAGCCATTGAGGCCACTTGGAGGTTTATCTCTGTCCCAAGGGTCTTTTTCAGGAGGCAACTGGACTTTCTGGGTTTTTCCTTGAAGATGTTTGCTTCTCATCCAAGAAGCTTCATCTCAATGATGGGGAATGGAAAGACTGATACTCCTTGCAGACAAAACTGGTCATTTGCATCCTTTTAGAGATTCATTGAGGCCACTTGGAGGTTTATCTCTGTCCCAAAGGTGCTTTTTCAGGAGGCAACTGGACTTTCTTGGTTTTTCTTTGAAGATGTTTTGCTTCTCATCCAAGAAGCTTCATCTGAATGGTGGGGAATGGAAAGACTGATACTTCCTTGCAGGACAGCTGGTCATTTGCATCCTTTTAGAGAGTCATTGAGGCCACTTGGGGGTTTATCTCTGTCCCAGGGTGCTTTTCCAGGAGGCAACTGACTTTCTGGGTTTTTCCTTGAAGATGTTTTGCTTGCTCATCCAAGAGACTTCATCTCAATGATGGGGAATGGCAAGGATTTATACTCCTTGCAGACAGAGCTGGTCATTTGCATCCTTTTAGAGATTCATTGAGGCCACTTGGAGGTCATTGAGTGGTGCAAATGAGTGAGCAGCCTTCTTGGAACTGCTGAGAGAATAGACTGGAGACTGGAGATAGATGACGTTGTATTCCTCCCCCTCAGTTGAGAAAGGAGTGTTCAGTTTGGACCTAGATGGCTTCTTTCACCCTTCTTTTAACCAGCGGGCGAGGCCACTCCGTGTGGATGGCATGTGGGCGCATGTGGGCATATCCCCCCCTTCCCCCCCTTCCCAGGAAATGGCAGGGACCAGCCTGCGCATAACACACGTGGCTGACATAACAACTGTGGCGATTCGCTTAATGACAGCGGCAAGAAAGTTCGTCTAACGGCTTGCGGCCACCCTGCTTCGCGACGCACATGTTTGGCCTCTCCACGCTGGTGGTGAGTCGAAGGCGAGCTGCAATTCGGTCGGCAAAATTTGGCTTGCGGGAGAAACTCGGCAAGGGCCAAGCTGCCTCTGCGCAAAACACACACGCACACACACACACACACATGTGCCTTTTCTAAATACGTTGTGCATTATCCGAGATATAACTTGAGCTTCAATCTGACGTTTCCAAAGTCTCTGCAGCCCGCCCGGCTTATTGGCTAAGTGAATTAAAGCCGTTGGCGAGAACGAAGGGTATTTAGGACCAAAAAAGGGGGGCAGTGCTGAAAATGACAAACACATTTTTTTATAAAAAAAAGTAAAAATGCAGTAAAACAGATGTGAATCCAGAGTGTAAGATAAGGAGGAAAAGAAAACCTCCTGTTTGGCATGTGATTTTAAATGGGGGGGGAACTAATTTCCCAGAATGCTTTTTTTTTTTTTAAAGCTGCCCCTTGTGATTGAAAGGCAATGGATGCGAACACACAGCTGAGATTCCTAATATTAACAGATTAACAGAGTTGGAAGGGACCCTGTAGGTCATCTAGTCCACCACCCCCTGTCCAATCACTATTTCTGACCGATGGCAGCCCAGTCTCTTCTTGAAAGCCTCCAGGGATGAAGCTCCCACAACTTCCAAAGGAAACTGGGTTGATTGTTCCCACTGTCAGAAATTCCTCTTTATTTCCAGGTTGAATCTCTCCTCCATTATTCCCTTTTTAACAGCTTAATAGCGTTGGAAGGGACCTTGTAGGTCATCTAGTCCAACCCCCCCTGTCATAGCAGGAGACCCTACACCATTTAGCAATAGCAGTTAGACTTATATACCGCTTCATAGGGCTTTCAGCCCTCTCTAAGCGGTTTACAGAGTCAGCATATCGCCCCCACAGTCTGGTTCCTCATTTCACCCACCTCGGAAGGATGGAAGGCTGAGTCAAACCTGAGCCGGTGAGATTTGAACAGCCGAACTGCAGATAACAGTCAGCTGAAGTGGCCTGCAGTACTGCACCCTATCCACTGCGCCACCTCGGCTCTTATCTATCTTTCTGATAGATGGCAGTCCATTCTCTTCTTGAAAGCCTCCAGGGATGAAGCTCCCACAACTTCCGAAGGGAACTTCTGTTTCGTTGGTTGATGGTTCTCACTGTCAGAAAATCCCTCCTTATTTCCAGGTTGAATCTCTCCTTGGCTAGTTTCCATTCATTCTTCCTTGTCTGGCCTTCGGGTGATTTGGACAATAGCTTGACCCCTCTCCTCTCTGTGGCAGCCCCTCAAATATTGGAAGGCTGCTATCCTGTCTCCCCTGGTCCTTCTCTTCCCTAGACTAGCCAGGCCCAGTTCCTGCAACCGTCCATCGTATGTTTTAGCCTCCAGTCCCTTCATCATCCTAGTTGCTCTTCTCTGCACTCTTTCTAGAGTCTCCACATCTTTTGTATAGTGTGGTGACCAAAACTGGGTGCAGTACTCCAGGTGTGGCCTTACTAAGGCTTTATAGAGTGGTATTAGGGTATCAGGGCCCCTTAAGGTCATCTAATCAAACGCTCCATCCAGTTTTCCTGTCTGCTGGTGCTCCATTCCATAGCCTGGTCAGTCGAAGCTTTCCTGAACTTAAATAGCCTCCAAATCCTGGCTTGTCTCCTGAAACTTGAACCCGGAGCTCACTGTTCACCGGTTGTGGTGGCGGCATCTCTGCTATGTTCATAGTTGTCTTATGTGTTGGCTCAATCCGCTACAAGGTCGAATTCACCCAACGGACGAAAGCAAAGTCGTACGAAACAAACAACGGTTTAAATGTGGGGTTCACAACCCCAGCCTTAGCAGGAGTTGGGAAGAAACCGGTTGGCGGCCTCCAGTTGTTTGGGATTTGGACCAATGGAAGGAGGATAGGTTTGGTGGACACACCTGGTTCTATAGGGGCTTGCTTCAAGGGAGACCAAGTACGGGGGACCACCAAGAAGAGAAGGACGCAGAGAGAGTTTGGCATGGATGGTGCGTACAATCATCTCACTTGAGTTCTTCTGGGCTGTTGGGGAATATCCGGAGGGAAGACACCTCAGATGGACTATTTCAATCTTCTGAAGCATCCTGAAATTCGGAAAGGTCTTGGCGAGATGTCCATTCATGAGGAACCACTTGTGGATTAAGAACACTATGATGGATGCTCTTTGTTTTGACCGAGGCTTCCCAAGATCTTGAAGCAAACTCCTTGTCCCAATAAAAAAACCCTTTTATTAATTGACTGTGAATTCTGCTCATTCACATCCAGCAAAGTCTTTCAAGGGAGGATTTACAGTCACAGACCTCATCTGGCTTGGAGAGCTGCCAGGCCGATCTCTGCAGAACTTGGCCAGGAGCCTCGGTGAGTAAGGAACCATGAAGTGAACTAATGGTCTCCTGCAAACTCCACTCCCCTGTCGCTCCTCTTTTATTCCTCTGGGAGGGGCCATTCATCGTCCACCTGTGGCCTTACTCCCAATTCGACCCCCTGTTCTTTAGCTCTTCCCTTCGTCTGGCAGCTCTGCACATGCGTACACTGGGAACAGGCTCCAGCTCTTCATCTGCCTCACTGAGGTCTGACTCTGAAGGCAGTTGATAACTGTCAGACGGGGCCCTGGCCCCCTCTCTGCCTCCGACACAGAGCCCTCCTCAGAGCCTTCCCCAGACTCCAGGACTGGCCCATCTTCCTCCTCTGTCCGAATCTGCTTGCAGCTCCGCTGACCGCTGGTAGGCCACAACACTTTTCTCTCTTCGAATCCCAAATTGTCGACTCTGTCCTCAACCAGACGTGAGAACATTTTACTGATGGATCCTGGGACCATTCTTGGTACATAAAATGCTTCCCGGAGATCTTACTTGGCTGGAATTCATCCTTCGACTTACCCATCTCACGGCTAAGATTTAAAAAGGAAAAAAAAGGAAAAAAAAAGTGAAGAAGCCACATCTACCTTAAACATCCTGGGCAGATCCAGCTGTGGTTAAGAACATCTAAATAATGATGTTAGCACTGATTAAGGGCAACGTCGGTAACCGGAGAACGGTAGAGAATAGAATAGAATTTCTTTATTGGCCAAGTGTGGTTGGGCACAGAAGGAATTTGTCTTTGGTGTACATAAAGAAAAAATAAAATAGAATACATTCATCAAGAATCATAAGATACAACACTTAGTGATAACCATCGGTTGCTAATAAGCAATCAAATCATAGCAGAAAACAAATAAAACAACGTAAACTTAAAGATACCAGCAAGCTTTTCAATCATTTTCGATGAAATGGAAAAACCATGGAACCAATCCATTTGGTTTCATGGAAGATCTTAATCGATGTTGCTTTTTACCAAGATGGAAGGCTTACGAATACACCCCCCCTCTTTTGCGTCTGTCTGTCTGATTGTATGTGTGTGTGTGTGTATGTGTAGTTTCAGGCTTTGTGTTTTCCAAAAAAAAAGGGGGGGGAAGGGGGAACAGCCACAGGCTAAAGCTCATTTTTCTAACCAACAACAACACAAAAAATATCTATAAGTGGGGTTTTTTTGGTAACAAAAATCATGTCCATTTGAAGGATGTCCCCAAGGCCTCTCAAACCAGCTCTAAGAATAACTTTGATTTTTTTCTCTCTCTCTCTCGTACTCCACCCGGCGCAAGCTAACCCAAAAAGATTGCAGCTTAAAAAAAACAAAAAACATTAAGTTTATGCTAAGAATTTCCTTCGGTCTGATTTCGCCAGGCGCTGGCGGTTCGATTCCTCTTTGCGGATATGCTTCTGTGCTGGGTTTTCGGGGTTTGTGGATGAGGAAATCCATCTTTTTTTTTTCCCTTTTCAAATAATAAATATAATTTCGCGGAAGGCAAAATTCCAACGGTTCCCCCCACCCCACCCCCCCGGTTTAAAGTACCAGCATTTACTTTAATTCATTAAACGTTCGGATGGCGGCTTTTGTTTTCAGCGTGCCTTGTGTGAAGCTGCCTGTTAAAAAGCATAATGACAAGGCATTAGAGACCCTGAGAGCAATTAACAGCCTGCTTAATTAGCCCGAGGAATTAAAATTTGAGTGGCTGGTCTTTGCTTAAAGACTGGGTGTGAGTGTGCGGAGTGTAAAGTAAAGCCGTTACCTGATTGTGCATTGATTAAAATAGGCTGCCCCCCCCCCCCCGGCCGTAGCAATTTATTTCCCTCTCTCTCCCCACCCCCCACCCACCCCAACCTCGTAATAATTGAATATACAACTGTTTAAATATTCCAAAACTGCCTCTATAAACAAGACCGTCTATTATGGGCTAGGACGTGGCCCATAAAGAGGAGGGGGAGACCCTCCCCCCCAACCCCCTTTTTCCACTTGGTAGAATATTCGGCATTATCCTCCACCCGTTCTTATTCAATTGGATTACATCCAATTTGCCTGCCAAGCCCTTTTAATTCACTTTCACACCCCCCCCCCCCCCCTCAAAGAGCGAAGCCTCGGTGAAATCTGTGTGCAGGAATGTTCCTTGCGCTTGCTTTACGGCGTGCTTAGGCGGGTGCCTCCTTTAGCGACCGAGAGATCGGTGGAGAATGATCCGCCTTTCAGCAGCCGCCTCCTCTTGCCGCCTTGTGCATTTTTTTCCCCTAGAAATTTTTTTATTTTTGTTCTCTTACATACCATTTTGAGTATACATTCACATTTGTTATTCTTCTGTATATTTATCAATCCTTAGACATTATTATTTCATTTAATAGGTTATAATATACAGTTTGGGTTGCTTATTACCATCTCTTCCATCTGTTGTAACACCACCTTATTTCCTTTCTTTTCTCCCTCCCTCCCTTCTCTGCTTTCTTCCATCCTCCTCGCCTTCCCTTCCTTCTTCCCTTATCTTTCTCTTACTCCTACTCTCTCTCTTCCCTCCTCCCTCTTTCCGTCTCTTCCTCTCC
>NW_022473607.1:46778-66778 GCF_009769535.1 Thamnophis elegans
GTGCTTCATAGCACTTCCCCTGTGTTATTTCTCTGAAAGATTAATAGTTCAAAAAGCCGCTATCAAGTTTGGGTGTAAGAAAAGGCGATGAATTATGCACGTCCCAGCTTCCCTTTCTTTTGGTTCGATGCCCCTCTTTCCAAATGCCGCCATGGCGCCTGGGGGCATCTCCCAGCCAATCCATGTTTCAATTGCTTTGGAGTGGGGGGGGGAGAAGGAAAGTTGGGCAGTCTGTCCAAGAGAATTCAGACCTGACGCATCTTGGCGGAAGACGCCTCCGGGTTCCTTGAATATCACGGTCTTCCCCAGCTAATCAGAATCGCCTTTCAGATAGCCCTACCCTGGCTTGTCCTTTCAGGCTGGGCCTTTTTAACGGCTTAATAGCGTTGGAAGGGACCTTGTAGGTCATCTAGTCCAACCCCCCCTGTCATAGCAGGAGACCCTACACTCTTTCTGACAGATGACAGTCCAGTCTCTTCTTGAAAGCTTCCAGTGACGAAGCTCCCACAACTTCCGAAGGCAACTTCTGTTTCGTTGGTTGATTGCTCTCACTGTCAGAAAATCCCTCCTTATTTCCAGGTTGAATCTCTCCTTGGTCAGTTTCCATCCATTATTATTCCTTGTCTGGCCTTTGGGTGCTTTGGAAAATAGCTTGACCCCCCGCTCCTCTCTGTGGCAGCCCCTCAAATATTGGAAGATGCTCTCCTGTCTCCCCTGGTCCTTCTCTTCCCTAGACTAGCCAGGCCCAGTTCCTGCAACCCTCCATCGTATGTTTTAGCCTCCAGTCCCCTCATCATCCTGGTTGCTCTTCTCTGCACTCTTTCTAGAGTCTCAACAATGTTTTTTATAGTGTGGGGGCCAAAACTGGATGCGGTACTCTAGGTGTGGCTTTACTAAGGCTTTTTAGAGTGGTATTAGTACCTCCCTTGATCTTGTTGCGACATCTCTGCCCAGGACGAGGATCGTCATGCTATGAAGCACCTTTCACCTTTCCCAACATGGCAATCCTCGGCATGCGTGCTCTGCTTATGTTCGAAGCACCATTGCTTTGGTGTGCTTAAAAGGGGAAAGGGAATTAGGCGGGCACCCTAGAGGCCCCTGGGAGAAAACCAGTTTTTTTCCCCATTTAACTCGTTGCTTGGTTCGCGATGCAGAAGGTGCTTGCAACGGCTTAAGCCCGTTAAGGAGGGCGCCATTCGTTTGAGCAGCCAAGAATGCCGCGAGGCCAAACCCAACGTTTTGCCCCAGGAATGCGGCGCGAGAAGCCGCCGAGCCTTCTGTTCACTTGAGAACGGTCATAAGGCAAGGATTGGGACAAACATTTCGGGGGGTAGCATCTGATCCGACGGCCTGGGAACAAAGCCACCCAAAGGAGCTTGCTAGTTAATCCTTCCGGGGGGAGTGGGAGAAGGGGGGAGGGAGAGAGATCTGACCCCAATTCTCTAAACTGGAGTAAAAGAGCTTTGGATGAGAGGTTGACTCCTTCTTTTTCAAGGATTTCCCTGGTTGGGAAGATGGTGGAGCCTGTAGTTGATGAATTCTATTTCCCAGCATTCCTCGGTTTCTATTTCCCAGTATTCCTCGGCCCTATTTCCTTAGTTCCTTAGCATTCCTTAGTTCTATTTCCTAGCATTCCTCACTCCTATTTCCCAGAATTCCTTGGTTCTATTACCCAGCATTCCTCACTCCTATTTCCCAGCATTCCTTAGTTCTATTTCCCACCATTCCTTAGTTCTATTTCCCACCATTCCTTAGTTCTATTTCCCAGCATTCCTCGGCCCTATTTCCCAGCATTCCTCGGTCCTATTTCCCAGCATTCCTTAGTTCTGTTTCCCAGCATTCCTTGGTCCTATTTCCCAGCATTCCTTGGTCTTATTTCCCAGCATTCCTTAGTTCTATTTCCCAGCATTCCTTAGTTCTATTTCCCAGCATTCCTCGGTCTTATTTCCCAGCATTCCTCGGTCCTATTTCCCAGCATTCCTTAGTTCTGTTTCCCAGCATTCCTCGGTTCTATTTCCCAGCATTCCTCAGTCTTATTTCCCAGCATTCCTCAGTTCTATTTCCCAGCATTCCTTAGTTCTATTTCCCAGCATTCCTCGGTCTTATTTCCCACCATTCCTCACTCCTATTTCCCAGCATTCCTTAGTTCTGTTTCCCAGCATTCCTCAGTCCTGTTTCCCACCATTCCTCGGTCCTATTTCCCAGCATTCCTCGGTACTATTTCTCAGCATTCCTTAGTTCTATTTCCCAGAATTCCTTAGTTCTGTTTCCCAGCATTCCTTGGTCCTATTTCCCAGCATTCCTTAATTCTATTTCCCACCATTCCTCGGTCCTATTTCCCAGCATTCCTTGGTCCTATTTCTCAGCATTCCTTAGTTCTATTTACCAGCATTCCTCGGCCCTATTTCCCAGAATTCCTTGGTCCTATTTCCCAGAATTCCTTAGTTCTGTTTCCTAACATTCCTCGGTCCTATTTCCCAGCATTCCTTAGTTCTATTTCCCAGCATTCCTCGGTCCTATTTCCCAGCATTCTTCATTCTGGGCCATCAGTGCTCGAACCATTCCCCAACTAGGCATTCGGGTTTCAATTTTTCCCCGAATCCACAAACTCAGGGTTTCTTTCGCGACCCTTCAAAGTTACAACGGCACTGGCGGAAGAAAAGAAAAAAGACTGACGTCCCTATTTCACACTTAACGACCATTGCAGCATTCCTACAGTCGGGTGATTTACATATGAATCACTCACGTTTATGACGGTCGCAATGTCCCTTGGAGTAATGGGATTCCCCCTTTTGCGGGCCTTCTGACAAGCAAATACTTAACAACCACCGTGGGACTAATTTAAGGACGGAGGCGAGCCATGGAACAAATGGGCCGAGAAAAGTCGTAAAACGATCCAAAAATTCTCTTCGCAGCTTTCTCCCTTAAGAACCTAAAGGTTGGGCTCATTTGTGGTCGTAGTTTGAGGACAAACGTGTTTCCCCAAAAAGAAGACTGGGGTCTTATTTCCTTTTGACCCCCCAAATAAGGACTTGGTCTTATTTTCAGGGAGGTCTTATTATTTTGGGGGTTCAGGAGGCAGCGAGGGGGGTCACCTCATGGCTGCTGCTGTGTTGACATATTTTTGGGGAGGGCTTTTTTTAGCGCATGCGCTCAAAAGCCCGATTGGGCTTATTATCTGGGAATTATTTTTGGGGAAACAGGATAGATAGATAGATAGATAGATAGATAGATGGATGGATGGATGGATGGATGGATAGATGGATGGATGGATGGATGGATGATAGATAGATAGATAGATAGATAGATAGATAGATAGATAGATAGATAGATATGATAGATAGATAGATAGAAAGATAGAGAGATATGATAGATAGAGAGATATAGATAGATAGATAGATAGATAGATAGATAGATAGATATGATAGATAGAGAGATAGATATAGATAGATAGATAGATAGAGAGAGAGAGAGATAGATACATACATAGATAGATATGATAGAGAGATAGATAGAGAGATAGAGAGAGAAAGAGATAGAGAGAGATAGAGATAGATAGAGAGATAGATAGAGAGATAGATAGATAGAGAGAGATAGATAGAGATAGAGAGAGAGATATAGAGAGATAGAGAGAGATAGAGATAGATAGATAGATAGATAGAGATAGATAGATAGATAGATAGATAGATATAGATAGATAGATATAGATAGATAGATAGATAGATATAGATAGATAGATAGATATAGATAGATAGATATAGAGATAGATAGACAGACAGACAGACACCATGTTTCCTCCAAAATAAGACAGGGTCTTATGTTCTTTTGAGCCCTAAAATAAGTGCTTGGTCTTATTTCGGGGAGGTCTTATTATTTTTGAGATGCAGAAGGCGGAGAGCGGGTCACATCAGGGCTGCTGCTGTGTTGCAATATGTTCGGAGGAGGGCTTATTTTCAGGGGAGGGCTTATTTTTAGCACATGCACAACAAAAGCCCCATTGGGCTTATTATCCAGGGAATGTCTTATTTGGGGGGAAAACAGGATAGATAGATAGATAGATAGATAGATAGATAGATAGATAGATAGATGATAGATAGATAGATAGATAGATAGATAGATAGATAGATAGATAGATAGATAGAAGTCCCTTCCAGCCCTAGGATTCTACATGGAAGGAGGGACAATCCCAATTACTGTAGGCCTAAGGTCCCTGCATCACAGAATCCCATCCTGTTATCCGACAGTCCTGGTTTAAAAGCCACCCGGTGCAGGTGAAGAGAAGGACCAGGGGAGACAGGAGAGCAGCCTTCCAATATTTGAGGGGCTGCCCCAGAGAGAAGGGGGTCAAGCTATTCTCCAAGGCACCCGGAGGCCAGACAAGGAATAATGAATAGATTTTTAAGTTCCTGAGGGTGAGGGGAGAAAAACCCTGCTGTAGCCTTTTAGTTAGGAATAAAACCTAATGAACATTACGGGATTTATATTGTACCCCCATTTTAACCCCCCTTCCTTGCCACCGTTGTAGAGTGAATCACTACAATTTTTAAGTCAGTCCTGTGGTCGTTAAGCAAATCAGTCTTCCCCATTGGACTTTGGCTCAACAGGAGGTCGCCAAAGTGGGGGGGGGGGAGGCTCCACGTGACCCCGTCATAAATACAAGTCCATTGCCGAGCGGCTGAATTTCGATTCACGTGCCCTGCAAACGGTCCGTAAGTGTGGAACATGGTCCTAAGTCGGCTTTTTATTTTCAGGGCTGTCGTAACTTCGAATGGTCATTAAGCAAAAAGTTGTAAGTCAACTAAATACTAGCTGTACTTAGGGGAAAAAGAAGGAACGGTGTAGCTTGCTTATCTCCATGTTGAGTTACGATGTCGTGTCCCATCAAAATCCAGAGATTGCTTAACAAGCAGGCCGAACAAAACTAGGATTAATGCACCTTATCTATCCTATGGGAGGTTTTTAATGCTCTTTTCCTTCCATTTATCACATATATTTGCAGTAAATTGGAAGGCGGTGTCGTGGGCTGGCTGGGGAATTCTGGGAGTTGAAGTCCACACGTTTTAAAATTTGCCAGGGAAAGAGACACCTTGCCTTGACCTGGAGGTTGGACTCGATGACCTCTAAAGCCCCATTCTAGGACTCTGGTGATTCCACGGCGTGACGATGAGGCTGAACGGGAGGAGTATCATCCAGACCACTGTAAAATTGGGGGGGTAGGGGATAAGCGACGTAAAGCACAGCGCTACCATCGTCGTTTTACTGCTATGATAATTTCTGCGAATAGCAAAATAGTAAACGTTTAGTGCACTATCCAAAAATCCTTCTCGGCTTCCGCAAAAAAAAAAAAAAAACCATTTATCGGAAAAAAAATGGGTAAAATTAGGCTTATTCTTTTCCCTCCGTTAAAATTATTCGGTGATTGGTCTGTTCCTGAAAGCAGCGATGAATACCCCTGCTTGGTCCCCTTTCCCCCACCAGCCCGTACTAGCAGTGGGTTTCACATTTTGTTACCACTTGTTTGCCGCATGTGCGCCCCCCCCCCCCCCGCTTTGCAAACACACGCGCCCCTTCCACACAAGGCACTTTGCTCATGTGTGTACTTTCCATGCAGGCGCCCGGCCTCAAAAACATGCTTAAATAGGATGGCATATAGCCGGAGCAGGCGGGGAGGGGGGGGTGTACCCTCGATTTCCGCTACTGGTTTGAGCAAACCGATCCAAACCGGATGAATATCACGACTGGTCCCGTGACCCGACAAATGCACGCCCAACAACAGCGCGCCAACAAAACCGCGGCGATAAAACCGCAACGTCAACAAAGCGCCCACAACGGCGCGCCAACAAAAGAGCGCCGGCAGAAGCGCAATTACGGTTAAGGTAAGGGTTAGGGTAAGGGTAAGGGTAAGGGTAAGGGTAAGGGTAAGGGTAAGGGTAAGGGATAGGTTTAGGGTTAGGGTTAGGGTTAGGGTTAGGTTTAGAGCATGCTTCTGTTGGCGCGCTGTTGTCGGCGCGCTTCTGCACTCATTCGTTGGCGCGATTTCGAACTCACGATTTTCTCCCTGTGGTTTCGTCGGCATGCTTTTGTCGAGCGCGCGTTTGTCGGTGACATTTGAAAGATGAATCACCTAGCTAGCCTACCCCTGTTTCCCCCTCCAGTCCTATTTCATGGCCAGGCACGATGGGAATGGTAGCCCAAACAGGCCAGAGGGAGATATTTTTTGTGCAAGAGAAAGTTTAAATATTGGCTTTGGCGATTTTTCTCTCGGGCAAAGGGAATAAAAAGGGGTCATTTGTATGAGATGATATGTGTCGGCCCTTCTATCTGCCGACAAGGGATTTCCACGCCTTGCCAGGTGCAAACCGTATTTCTTCACCATCCATAAGCATACAGTAGCATTTATCTGTGGGACGCGGTGGCATAGGGCCTAAGACGCTGAGCTTGTCGATCAGAAAGGCCGGCAGTTTGGCGGTTCAAATCCCTAGCACCACCGCGTAACGGAGGGAGTTCCCGTGACTTGTCCCAGCTTCCGCCAACCTAGCAGTTCGAAAGCACGTGAAAAATGCAAGTAGAAAAATAGGGACCACCGTTGGTGGGAAGGGAACAGCATTCGGTGCGCCTTCGGCATTGACAGGACCATGGAGATGTCCTCGGACAGCGCTGGCTCTTCGGCTTTGAAACGGAGATGAGCACCGCCCCCTAGAGTCAGGAACAACTGGCACATACGTGCGAGGGAAACCTTTACCTAACGTTTATCTACAATTTTGTGCCTGAATCAAAGCAACTTGGCTGTTTCGTTTAGGGTTGTTCTGTCCGAACAAAGAAGCTACCCCTGCAGGAAGAACTTAGCTTAAAGAAAACCATCCTCCTTCTCCTCCTCATCATTAAATCAAACGGGACTATCATGAAAAAAAAAAAACATCCAGAGTTTAGTCACAGGTTTCACAGGAGGCCTTTGGGGAGTTTTTTTTTAAAAAAAAGCCTTTTTAGACAAGTGTCACAGCATTGCTGGGAGGAAAAATGTTCCTTACAATTCTACAGTTTGGGAGACTGGGGTGGCGGGGGAAAAAAAATCCACCACGGTGGGCCGATTTAAAAATGCGAGCTGCTTTTTTCCCACACTCACTGTTTCATCTTCCCCCCCCTTTCTTTCTTTTTTTTTTTTTTTTCCCCTTAAAAGAAAACGAATGTAAGGCCGATTACGGGAGACTCAGGGCGCATGTGACACGGTTTTAAGGGTTTGGGATTTTTCAAATATTTGCTCATCCCCAGCGAAACCCGGCCCGTAGGACGCAGGCCAGCCAAACGGATATATTTAGCATGACATAAATGGGACCTTCTGCGAAAGGGAAGAAAATAGAAGTTTGGTCTGGAAATGTAACTTCTTAACTGAGCTGGGTCCTTAGCTAATTGCCTGGCATGGCCCCTACACTAATAGTCTGCCTTCACAAATAGCTTTAACCCTGGGGAATTTTAATTTTTTTTTTTTTTAAACACATACCACTGCCCACTTATGGGGGTTATTTAAAAGACGTTTGAACTTCTTAAAACATCTGTAAAGCCCCAGCTTTGGAACATCGGTCCAGAGAGCTGGGCCACAACGAGGTTTGACCTCCCAGCTGCGAGACACCCTTGATAATAAAATAAAATAAAAATTATTAAACAGCGGGAGGGGAGGGAGGGGGGAGAGTGCGTATTTAGATTTGAAGAAATCTTCGTTGTTTACATACAAGGAAAGCAGCGGAAAGAAACACTCGCTTTTTGTTTCTGCTAAAGCAATCTTTGCTCTCCGCCATCCAATTCCTCGCAACCGCTTCTCCGCGTCACTCCCCAGGCTGGCTACTAAGCCGCTAGCTTCAAAAGGGGCAGCCCCGTTATTCCCTTCCGCCGAGTTGGAAGGAGACTTAGAGGTCCTCTGAGTGAAGGCTGACCTTTTCGTCCCCACGTGCCAAAAGCGTGCGGGCCGGCAACAGCACACATGCGCTCCCCCCACACCCATATTGCAATGCGTGCATGACACATCCCCCCACTCCCTGGGGGCACTGTCCCCCACGCATGCATGCAACAACCACCATCTGCTTTGGGCCTAGCAGGCCTCCCTGAAGCCTTCTGGGATCAAAAATGGGGTACGGGGGAGCACACTGCTCCCCCCGCCACCACGCATGCACGCGTGTCCCCCACCTGCGCAGCAGAGACCTGAAAAATCAGCTGCCCGGTGGGAGGCGTGCGTGCATGCGCAGTGGATCTGAGCTGGGCGATGGCTCGCGTGCCCAGAGAGGTTGGCTCCGCCATCACGGCTCTAGCCCAACCTCCTATCCCATCCTGGACCAATGGCTGTGGAAGATAGGCCCTTGTTTCCATCCCTCCATTTCCACTCTGCTCAGCTCCCTACATTGATTGGCTGGGGAATTCTGGGAGTTGAAGTCCATCCATCTTCAGTGTTGCTCAAATTGGGGGGAAACACCTCCCCCAATGCTTTAAAACGGGCACGTTAAATTCGATTTCATTGAGGGCCGCATCAGGGTTGTGTGTTTGTGTGGGTGTGTCACTCATGTTGGGGGGCAGCTGTGGTGGCCCAAGCATTCTGCCCAGTGGTGGGTTTCAAATTTTTTTAGAACCTACTCTGTAGGTGTGGCCTGCTTTGTGGGAGTGGCTTGCCAGCCATGTGACCGGGTGGGAGTGGCTTGCCGGCCATGTGACCGGGTGGGAGTGGCTTGCTGGCCATGTGACTGGGTGGGAGTGGCTTGCCAGCAATGTGACTGGGTGGGCGTGGCCAACTTGTAAAATGTGGTGAAACTCACTTAACAACGCTCTTGCTTAGCAACCAAAATGTTGGCTCAGGAACTCTGGCATTTGAAGCACGCAAGTCTTAAAGCTGTCAAGTTACAAGACCCTCGCATCCCTAACCCTTTAGTAAAAAAAAACCCCAGGGGTGTTCAAACTTGACAGCTTTAAGACTTGTGGACTTCAACTCCCAGAATCCCTCCTCTCGCTCTTCATCTTGATGATGTGCAGACGGGGGGAGGGAGCTGGAACCGGTTCTAAACGGCACTGTAGATTTGTGGAACCTCTTTCTATAGAAGAGCTTAGAACTGGCAGGAACCCACCCTGATTCTGCCAGTGGAAACGGGCTCCCGAGTTCCGTTTTCGGCTGCGACAGCATCTTACAACTCCCTGCCAGGGAAAATCGAGCTCAAGAGGGCCGCATGCCGGTTCCTTGCTGTTTCCAGGGGCCACCGTGGGCCAGATTTAAGCACCCCGCGGGCCGGATCCACTCCCCCCCCCCCCAGCCTTGAGTTTGACACCCTTGCTTCAAAACAATTGGGAGATTAACTCTTCCCCATTCATCCCCCCCCCTTTTTTTTCTCTCTCTCTCTGCTAATTTTCACCCGAGTTGCCAACTCTGTGGCAGGATTTGAAAACAGCACCCTTTGCCCGAACAATTTCTCAGATGAAGGGCAGGACGGGGTTGATTTGAAACCCCCCCCCCCAAAAAAAATGGAGAATGAAGCCAGCTTAAATCCAAGCAGAGCACAGGCGAGGCCCGATGGCCTCTTGTGAACCGTTAACCGCTATTTGATGAAACTCTGGTTTATCAATCCGTGGGCAACCCCATGGCTGGTTCCTTTTCTCCACATTGGGGCAAACCAATATCCTTTGAAACCTCTCCTGCTCCAGGCATTGTCCGGGCAAAGAGAGGGAAACCGTGAAGACAGCAACTTGGGAGGCCTTCTGAGGGAACACCACAAACAATTAGGAGTTATCGTTATTATTTTCCAGATGGTACCAGCTGCGGGGCAAAGCCAGCATGAAAACCAGGGTGGCTGACGGTGAAATTATGCCTCAAAGTCAGCTTTGCCTTTGGGTGATTTTTTTTTCCCGTCCTCCCCCGGAGCTCAAACATGTGTCTCCCCCCCCCCAAGCCAAACCTGAGCTCCCACCACCCAAATGTGCAAAATGACACATTTTCAAGGGAAGTTAGAATAGAATAGAATACAAGAGAAGAGAAAATAGAAGAGAAAATAGAAGAGAAGAGAAAATAGAAGAGAAAAAAGAAGAGAATAGAATAGAAAATAGAAGAGAATAGAAGAGAAAATAGAAGAGAATAGAAGAGAAGAGAGAAGAGAAGAGGAGAAGGGAAGAGAAGAGAAGAGAATAGAAAAGAAAATAGAACAGAAGAGAAGAGAAAATAGAAGAGAATAGAGAAGAGGAGATGAGAAGGGAATAGAAGAGAAAAGAGAAGAGAAGAGAAAATAGAATAGAATAGAAAATAGAAGAGAATAGAATACAAAAGAGAAGAGAAAAGAGAAGAGAATAGAGAAGAGAACAGAGAAGAGAAAATAGAAGAGAGAAGAGAAGAGGAGAAGGGAAGAGAAGAGAAAAGAAAATAGAACAGAAGAGAAAATAGAAGAGAATAGAGGAGAGGAGAAGGGAGGAGAATAGAATAGAAAATAGAAGAGAAGAGAAAATAGAATAGAGAACGGAAGGAAAGAAGAGGAGAATAGAATAGAAAATAGAAGAAGAGAGAAGAGAAATAGAAATAGAAAAGAAGAGGAGAGGAGAATGGAAGAGAAGAGAGAAGAGAAAATAGAATAGAGAAGAGAAGAGGAGAAGGGAGAGAATAGAAGAGAATAGGAATTAGAATAGAATAGAATAGAATTCTTTATTGGCCAAGTGTGATTGGACACACAAGGAATTTGTCTTTGGTGCATATGTGCTCTTAGTGTACATAAAAAGATACATTCGTCCAGAATCATAAGGTACAACACTTGATGATAGTCACAGGGTACAAATAAGCAATCAGGAAACAATCAATATCAATATAAATCAGAAGGATACAAGCCACAAAGTTACATTAAGTAGTCATAAGTGGGAAGGAATGAGGGATAGGGATAATGAGAAGACTAATAGTAATAGCAATGCAGCCTTAGTGAATGGTTTCACAATGTTGAGGGAATTATTTGTTTAGCAGAGTGATGGCATTCGGGGGAAAACTGTCCTTGTGTCTAGTTGTTCTGGTGTGCAGTGCCCTATTGTGTCGTTTTGAGGGTAGGAGTTGAAACAATTGACGTCCGGGATGCGAGGGGTCTGTAGATATTTTCACGGCCCTCTTTTTGACTCCTGCAGTGCCCAGGTCCTCAATGGAAGGCAGGTTGGCAGCCATTGTTTGTTCTCCCGTTCTGATTCTCCTCTGAAGTCCCGTCTCTGTCTTATTCGCTTGCAGAAGTTCTTCACGCCCTCCCACCATCTGCAACCAGACAAGAATTTGGAAGGAAAACAAAAATCTCCATTTTTCTTTATTAAAAAAAAGGTGGCCAAAAGAGAACCAGAGGGGGTCTTTTTTTGTGCGTAGGGGGGGTGGAAAGAAAGAAAGAGCCACCCCCTCCGAGATCATGTCAATTGAGATGGGAGGTTAAAGGGAGGGGTCGCCTGATCGCTTGTAAATACGACCTCCTCTTTTGAGAACCTTAAAGTTCGCCTCTATTCAGGTATCAGCTCGGGCTTATTTATTTTTATTTTTATTTCTTTCTTTTTGGTCTGGCAAAGACAAACCTCCCTTGTCAGCCGCTGGGTCAGATATAATCTTTCCTTCTTCACGGCCTGAAAAGGACCCAGCGCCGCGTCGGAGCAACACACTGGCTTCCTATTCTCTTTCCCTCTGGAACACAATCAGTGGACAAGGCCGCTATAATTCACTCCCCGGCCCGCCTTTTCAAAAGGGAGGCTGGCGGGACACAGTTAACCCAGCAAGATAAATCAGGGCTCTTGAAATTAACTTCCATTGAACGGGGGAAAAAGGGTGAATAACAACCTAAGCCAGTCAGGCAGAGGCCGGGCGAAGAAAAGATGACTAGGGTTGATAAATGTCATTGGGGGATAATTCGGGGGGGCTGCGATTAAGATCTTATCGAGGCAGGAAGTAAATAGAAAAGACTTAATAATGATTTCAAAAAAGAAAGGAAAGGAAAGGAAGGAAGGAACGAAGGAAGGCGGGATGGCCATCAGACCTACCCCCAAGGCCTCTGTGCGCTTACTACGTTTTCCCCAAAAACAAGACAGGCTCTTATTTTCTTTTGACCCCCCCAAAATAAGCGGTAGGCCTTATTTTTGGGGAGCTCTTATTATTTTTGAAGTGCAGGAGGGGACGAGTTTGGTCAACTCATGGCCGTTGCTGTGTTGCAATATGTTCAGGGAGGGCTTATTATTGGGGGAGGGCTTATTGTAGTGCATGCGCTCAAAAGACCCATTGGACTTATTATCCGGGGAATGTCTTATTTTTGGGGAAACAAGATAGATAGATGATAGATAGATAGATAGATAGATAGATAGATAGATAGATGATAGATAGATAGATAGATAGATGATAGATAGATAGATAGATAGATAGATAGATAGATAGATAGATAGATAGATAGATAGATAGATAGATACTGTGTTTTCCCCCAAATAAGAAAGGGGTTTTATTGTCTTTTGACCCCTGAAATAAGCGCTAGGCCTTATTTTTGGGGAGGTCTTATTATTTTTGAGGCGCAGGAGGGGGCGGGTTTGGTCAACTCATGGCCGCTGCTGTGTTGCAATATGTTCAGGGGGGGCTTATTATTGGGGGAGGGCTTATTTTAGTGCATGTGTTCAAAAGCCCCATTGGACTTATTATCTGGGGAATGTCTTATTTTGGGGAAAACAGGATAGATAGATAGATGGATGGATGGATGGATGGATGGATGGATGGATGGATGATAGATAGATAGATAGATAGATAGATAGATGATAGATAGATAGATAGATGATAGATGATAGATAGATAGATAGATAGATGATAGATAGATAGATAGATGATAGATAGATAGATAGATAGATAGATAGATAGATAGAACAATAGATAGATGATAGATAGATAGATAGATAGAAAGAAAGAAAGAAAGATAGATAGATAGATAGAAAGAAAGAAAGAAAGATAGATAGATAGATAGATAGATAGATAGATAGATAGATAGATACCGTGTTTCCCCAAAAATAAGGCAGGGTCTTATTTTCTTTTGACCCCTGAAATAAGCACTTGGCCTTGTTTTTGGGGAGGTCTTATTATTTTTGGGGTGCAGGAGGCGGCGATCGTGGTCACCTCATGGCTGCTGCTGTGTTGCAATATTTTCAGGGAGGGCTTATTTTAGAGCATGCGCTCAAAAGCCCCATTCGTCTTATTATCCAGGGAGGTCTTATTTTTGGGGAAACATGGTATAAAATTTGGGGAGTCAATTTCTTTTTTTTTTTAAATATCCCCCCCCCCCTCTCTCATACTTCTGGAAAAGTCTTGGAAGTGTCAAAGTGAGTTGACAAAATTTCCTTTAAGGGGAGAAAAAGCGAATCTACAGATCCTCTTCCTGTTGTGGATTTGAGTGGCCTCGGGTGGTGTGAGTGGGAAACACGGCTTTTACACTGTCTTTTTCTATTTTTTTCTATTTTTATGAATAACGGGTGTTGGGGGAAAGGCTCAGCGTCAGGATAAAAATCAAAATCGTATTGTAGGAGCATCCAAGGAGCGAGAAATGGCAGGAGAACCCACGGAGTTTCAGCCGAGGAAACACAAACCTTATTCCTGAGACCAAAACACAGCCCCCCCCCCCAAAAAATTGCACATCTGTCCTTCTCTGCCGACGTCTTTCTCTGTAGCCACGACAGCCAACAAGACAACTTTTCTATATTATTTTTTTTTTTGCATTCGTTTTTTTGGTTTCCTGCCGTTTTCTCACGTCTTACTTTCTCGCGCCCATCCTCGTTTTCTGTCTCGATCGTCTGGGCCGCTCGGTTTGCTTCGTTTGCTTTCGCCTTTCTTTTGTTATTTTTTTGGCAAGCTCTTCCTTCAACAAGCTTGTGAGAAGCCGGTCGATGAACATCTGCGCAGCTGAACTCCCGGGCGAAAGCGCCGAGAGTCTGGTGTGAATTTCCCCTTTTGCAAAAGGGTCCTTTTCTCCTTCCCCTCCCCAGCTTACTTGGCTTAGGATCGCTCTAGGATTGCAGCAGTCGCACAAAGCCAGACCCTCTGTGTGTGTGTGTGTGTGTGTGTGTGTGTGTGCCAATTCTTAACAGCTGTACAGCTGTTTCCAGTGTATAAACTTCTGTTGGCTAATGAGAGCGTTTAAAATTTTATTGAACAGAGTATTATGTGACATGCCTAATCCAGAGGCTTGCTGTGATATTGAGCAAGGAGCGTTTCCCGTCACAGCTGTCTTCGAATAATCCAGTTTTCTAGTGTGTATGTATTGCCACCACACACACACACACACATATATATTATTTGGCAATTAGTGCTAGTATCTACGTTTTCTGTGATTCGCAGAGTCTCATTCTCTCTTTTTTTTTAATAAAAAAAAACATACACAGGCTGGGTAACGCTAACCCCCTCAACGAATCAGACGGCTTAATCTTGATGGATTTATTTGTAGTCATGATTTCGATTCTTGCTTCGTGCTCAGATATTTCGGTGCTACAGCGTGCATGCGAGCGCGCACCCGCACGCACGCACACACACACACACACAAACAAAACGACACCCCGAAACAAAAGACACTTTAGTGGGTGAAATCGAGCCATTCACGGCCGACAGAATAACACAGCGTCGTTGGCTTCATATTTACGGCAAAATATTCTCGAGAGGCTGGTCGAGTTTCAGTTTGGCGTCCGCTCTTTAAACCACAGACCGTCCCTGACTTACGACGGTCCCTTCATTCAAAGTTACGGCCGTGCTGAAAAGAAGGGGCGTTATAGTTGCGTTATAACTTGTCAGAATGAAACCCAAGCATTCCTCCTTTGCATTCTATACGATTGAATTGAAAATATTGCATTAATATTGCACTATACAGTAGAATTTAATATAGTTACTGCCCTGGGATAGAAGCTGTTTTCGAGCCTATTTTTTATCATCCTGTACCGGCTGCCAGATGGTAATAGTTAAAAAAAAAGGGGGGGGTGCACAGGATCAGACGGATCTTTTAAGAACGTTTTGAACTTTCTTAAGGCAGTGGGACCTATAAAGCTCTTCCAAGAGGGGGAGAGGGCAACCCATGATCCTCTGGGCAATAACGTTGACCCTCCGGAGCGCTGTCCTATCTGCCACCATGCAATTGGCAAACCAGACACAGGTGCAGTAAGTTAAAATACTCCCTATGGCGCAGCAGTCGAAGGTCACCAGCAGTTTTTTCCATTCAGTTGTTGTTTCCTGAGAAAAGTCTCAGGTCGTATCATCTCTGCTGGGCCCTTTGGACCAGGGCTGCAATGTGAGGTCAGGTCCTCTTTTTATGACGACACCCAGAAGCTTAAAACTGGCCCCTTTGCTCCGCTTGATTTCCTTTGATAAGCAAGGGCTGGATGCAGTGGTGAAATTCAATTTTTTTTTTTTTACTACCGGTTCTGTGGGCATGACTTGTGGGCGTCGGGTGGCTTGGTGGGCGTGGCTTGGTGGGCATAGCAGGGGAAGGATACTGCCAAATCTCCATTCCCACCCCACTCTGGGGCCAACCAGAGGTGGCATTTGCCGGTTCTCCGAAACTACTCAAAATTTCTGCTTCAGTTCTCCAAACTACTCAAAATTTCTGCTACCGGTTCTCCGAACTACTCAAAATTTCCGCTTCCAGTTCTCCAAACAACTCAAATTGTCTGCTTCCAGTTCTCCAAACTACTCAAAATTTCTGCTACCGGTTCTCCGAACTACTCAAAATTTCCGCTTCCAGTTCTCCAAACAACTCAAATTGTCTGCTACCAGTTCTTCGAACTACTCAAAATTTCTGCTACCAGTTCTCCAAACTACTCAAAATTTCTGCTACTGGTTCTCCGAACTACTCAAAATTTCCACTACCAGTTCTCCAAACAACTCAAATTTTCTGCTACCAGTTCTTTGAACTACTCAAAATTTCCGCTACCGGTTCTCCGAACTACTCAAATTTTTTGCTACCGGTTCTCCAAACAACTCAAATTTTCCGCTACCGGTTCTTCGAACTACTCAAAATTTTCGCTACCGGTTCTCCGAACTACTCAAAATTTTGCTACCGGTTCTCGAACTACTCAAATTTCTGCTTCCAGTTCCTCCGAACTACTCAAATTTCCGCCACTAGTTCTTCAGAACCTGTTGGATTTCACCCCTGGCTGGATGTCTGTTCTATTCCTTCTGTAGTCCACTATAAGCTCGGGCAGGAATTAAGAAAGAAAAAGGTGACCGGATTCTCAGCTTGTGAGATTTAGGATCCCCTTCCACAAAAGAAAAAGGGGGGGGGAGAAAAAGAGGCCACGCATTTTCGACATGTCGAATTTGTTTAAGCGACGGTCTACCCGCTTAGTGTCCTGTCCCGAAGCACCCAGAACATAGCCGCCAGCTCTGTTTTCCTCTCCTAATCTTCGCCCCTGGGCTCCATTCCTCTGTCGTCATGAGAGCATCGCAGCCGGTCAGATAGCGACGGATAAAAATACCCTGATCTCTCCACAGTCCCGTCCCCCCCCAACCCCACCCTTGTCGTAATCTCTCGGTACGGCCAGGCGGGGAAGAAAAGGAGAAAAGGGATAAAGTAGAAGAGACAACCCCCCCCTCCCCCTTGTTAAGGTAAAAGGTATAAGCCAGGATTCTGGGAAGTGGCAGATAAAAACCTCCAATGTCTCTGGGCTTAAGCAAACACAGCGGGACAAGCCCCCGTGACAAATGACGAGGTTATGTCAGTTTGAAAACAGATTGGGACTAATGGAACGCTGGACTTGCGCCCCCGCGAGATCGATATCCTTTTCAAACCCGAGAGCCGCCGACCATTCGCGGAGACAAAAGAGAGATTGTGGCTGATAGGTCTCTACACAGCTGGCCTACTGAGTGTCATCTCTCTCTCTCTCTCTCTCTCTCTCTCTCTCTCTCTCTCATGCTTTCTGTCTCTCCTCTCTTCTCTCTCTCATATTCTCTCCTCCTCTCCCTCTCTTATTCTCTCTCTATATCCCTCTCTCCCCCTCTCATCTCTTTTTCTCTCTTCCTCTTTCTCTCTCTCTTTTTCTCTCTCTCTTTCTCCTTCTCTCTCTTCTCTCTCTCTTATGCTTTCTGTCTCTACTCTCTTCTCTCTTCTCATATTCTCCTTCTCCATCTCATTCTCCTCTCTTATCCCTTCCTCCCCCTTCTATTCTCTATTTCTTCCTTCCTCTTTATCGGCTCTTTCTCTCTTTTCCCCCCCTCTTTCTCTCTTTCTCCTTTTCTCTCTCTCTTCTCTCACTTCCCTTCCTTTCCCTTCTTTTCCTTCATCTCTTTTTATGCCTGTCTGTCTCTCCACTCTTCCTCTCTCATATTCTCTCCTCTCTCCCCCTCTCCCTCTCCTTTTCTTCTCTCTCTCCCTCTCCTCTCTCACTTTCTCTCTCTACTTTTCCTCTCTCTTCCCGCTCGCTTTCTCTCTCTCCTCTCTCTTTCCCTCTCTCTACCAGGTCTCTCTTATTCTCTGTCTCTTTTCTCTCTCTCACATTCTCTCTATCTATCCCTCTCTTATTCTCTCTCTCTCCCTCTCTCTCTCTCCCCTCTCATCTCTCTTTCTCTTCCTCTTTTCTCTCTCTTCTCTCTTTCTCTCTCTCTCTCTCTCTCTTTCTCCTCCTCTCCTCTCTTTCTCTCTCTCTTATGCTTTCTGTCTCTCCACTCTTCTCTCTCTATTCTCCTCTCTCCCCCTCTTATTCCTCTCTCTCCCTCTCTCCCCCTCTCCTCTCACTTTCTCTCTCTCTTTCTCTCTCTCTCCCGCTCTTTCTCTCTCTCTCCCCTCTCTCTTTCCCTCTCTCTACAGTCTCTCTCTTATTCTCTGTCTCTCTTCTCTCTCTCACATTCTCTCTTATTTTTCTCTCTATTCCCCCATACTCTCTCTGCAGTCTCTCTCTCTCTCTCCTCTCTCCCTCTCTCTCCCTCTTTCCTCTCAATCTCCCCCCTAAACACACCATTCCTAACAGGTTGTCAAGGTGGGGGGGGTGGGGGGTTTAAGGGAACGACAATCCCTGGATGCTTGGCTCCATCTTTCTCTCCCTGACAGAGGTGGGTCCCAACAGGTTCAGCCGAATAGGTAGTAACTCGGACTGCCATGCCTCCGAACTGGTTCTATTGTCGGGGGCCGCCATCTTGATTCTCATTTCTGCACATGCGCAGAGCAATCTTCTTTGTAAAAATGTAATTTTTTTCCATCTTTTCTAACGTTGTGCACATGCGCAGATCTTTCAGGTGGAAATGCACATGCGCCGAACCAGCAGTACTTCTGGTAGCAACCCACGCCTGCCTCCCTGCCCCCCCCAAATTTGGAACACAAATCAGAATAGAGCTGGAAGGGACCTTGGAGGTCTTCTAGTCCAATCCCCTGCTCAAGCAGGAGACCCTGGACCATTTCAATCAATCATTCAATCAGAATAGAGCTGGAAGGGACCTTGGAGGTCTTCTAGTCCAACCCCCTGCTCAAGCAGGAGACCCTATATAATTTCAGACAGGTGGCTGGCCAATCTTTTCTTTAAAATCCTCCAGTGATGGAGCTACCCACAACTTCTGGTGGCAAGCTGTTCCACTGGTTACTTCTCCTAACCATTAGCAAGTTTCTCCATAGTTCCAGATTGCTTCTCTCCTTGCTTAATTTCCAAAAGATGACTTATGCCCCATTTTACGGACTTTCTTGCCACGGCTATTTAAGCCAATCCTCGCCGTTGTTAGTTCAGTCTCACGGTCGTTAAGTGAATCGGGCTCCCCCCTTGATTTGGCTTAGTCAGAAGGTCGCGAAAGGGATGACCACGGGGACACTGCGGCCATCGTAAATTACAAGGGTCGGAATTTTGATCTCGTGATCCCCTGGGTGAAACTATAACTTTGCCAAGAGTGGTGCCTTCAGTGCTCTTGCAACTTCAAATGGTGACTACATGAGCCGTTGTAAGTCCAGGACTACCTGTAATTGGGTGCCAGGGGACACGTCGGGTGGCATTTCAGATCTCATCAATCATAACCTGCTTTGCCCCATCAACAATAAAGTCTAATATTGTTTTAGTTCACGCTTTACGCAATCCAGCGTTGTTGTTTTTTTTTCCTCTCAGCTTTGGCAACCTGGAGATTTCGAATCAAATTAAACCTGTATTGTCAACGCACAACATGTGTACAATGAAATTGAATGAGCCTCCCTTGGTGCAGCCCCCCACCCCACCCCCAAAACACCAAAATACATCTCTATAACTCAATAAATGAAGCAACAGAATCCCCTAAAACCAAATAAGTAATAAAAAACACACATTCCCATATACCCAGATTGGGGGTGCCGGTTGAACAACCGGTTCAATGATAGCACGTTTCATGCGCTGTGCACAGTTTTAACAAAACCTACCTTCTACGTCTCTAGCGCCGCGTGACGGAGTGAGCCCCGTTCCTTGTCCCAGCTTCTGCCAGCCTAGCAGTTCGAAAGCAGTTAAAAAATGCAAGTAGAGAAATAGGGACCACCTTTGGAGGGAAGTAAGCGCAGTTCAGTGGTTCGAATTCTTAGCACCACGTAACGGAGGGAGCTCCCGTTTCTTGTCCCAGCTTCTGCCACCTAGCAGTTCGAAAGCACGTTAAAAAATGCAAGTAGAAAAATAGGAACCACCTTTGGTGGAAGGGAGCAGCGTTCCGTGTGCCTTCGGGAGTTGAGTCATGCCGGCCACATGATCACGGAGACCGTCTTTGGACAGTGCTGGCTCTTTCGGCTTTGAAAGGGAGATGAGCACCAGTCCCTAGAGTTGGGAACGACTAGCACAAATGTGCGAGGGGAACCTTTACTCTTTACTTTACCTTTACATTCCATGTTAATTCTGGGAGTAACACAGCTGAGGCGCTCCAATCCACTGCCGTGCAAATCAGCTGAGAGGATATAGGTAAGTAAAACACAGGGGCGGGTAGGTGGACCCAGCTGATCGTTGGAGCCAACCGTTTCCCCCAAACTGGTCCAAACTGGCTGAATCCCACCCCTGCACATACCTATATGTATGTAACATTATGTTATGTTACA
>NW_022473607.1:71778-91329 GCF_009769535.1 Thamnophis elegans
TGACGTTGTATTCCTCCCCCTCAGTTGAGAAAGGAGTGTTCAGTTTGGACCTAGATGGCTTCTTTCACCCTTCTTTTAAACCAGCGGGCGAGGCCACTCCGTGTGGATGGCATGTGGGGCGCATGGGGCATATCCCCCCCTTCCCCCCCTTCCCAGGAAATGGCAGGGACCAGCTGCGCATAACACACGTGGCTGACATAACAACTGTGGCAATTCGCTTAATGACAGCGGCAAGAAAGTTCGTCTAACGGCTTGGCGGCCACCCTGCTTCGCGACGCACATGTTTGGCCTCTCCACGCTGGTGGTGAGTCGAAGGCGAGCTGCAATTCGGTCGGCAAAATTTGGCTTGCGGGAGAAACTCGGCAAGGGCCAAGCTGCCTCTGCGCAAACACACACGCACACACACACACACACATGTGCCTTTTCTAAATACGTTGTGCATTATCCGAGATATAACTTGAGCTTCAATCTGGACGTTTCCAAAGTCTCTGCAGCCCGCCCGGCTTATTGGCTAAGTGAATTAAAGCCGTTGGCGAGAACGAAGGGTATTTAGGACCAAAAAAAGGGGGGCAGTGCTGAAAATGACAAACACATTTTTTATAAAAAAAAGTAAAAAATGCAGTAAAACAGATGTGAATCCAGAGTTGTAAAGATAAGGAGGAAAAGAAAAACCTCCTGTTTGGCATGTGATTTTAAATGGGGGGGGGAACTAATTTCCCAGAATGCTTTTTTTTTTTTTAAAGCTGCCCCTTGTGATTGAAAGGCAATGGATGCGAACACACAGCTGAGATTCCTAATATTAACAGATTAACAGAGTTGGAAGGGACCCTGTAGGTCATCTAGTCCACCACCCCCCTGTCCAATCACTATTTCTGACCGATGGCAGCCCAGTCTCTTCTTGAAAGCCTCCAGGGATGAAGCTCCCACAACTTCCAAAGGAAACTGGGTTGATTGTTCCCACTGTCAGAAAATTCCTCTTTATTTCCAGGTTGAATCTCTCCTCCATTATTCCCTTTTTAACAGCTTAATAGCGTTGGAAGGGACCTTGTAGGTCATCTAGTCCAACCCCCCCTGTCATAGCAGGAGACCCTACACCATTTAGCAATAGCAGTTAGACTTATATACCGCTTCATAGGGCTTTCAGCCCTCTCTAAGCGGTTTACAGAGTCAGCATATCGCCCCCACAGTCTGGTTCCTCATTTCACCCACCTCGGAAGGATGGAAGGCTGAGTCAAACCTGAGCCGGTGAGATTTGAACAGCCGAACTGCAGATAACAGTCAGCTGAAGTGGCCTGCAGTACTGCACCCTATCCACTGCGCCACCTCGGCTCTTATCTATCTTTCTGATAGATGGCAGTCCATTCTCTTCTTGAAAGCCTCCAGGGATGAAGCTCCCACAACTTCCGAAGGGAACTTCTGTTTCGTTGGTTGATGGTTCTCACTGTCAGAAAATCCCTCCTTATTTCCAGGTTGAATCTCTCCTTGGCTAGTTTCCATCCATTCTTCCTTGTCTGGCCTTTGGGTGCTTTGGACAATAGCTTGACCCCTCTCCTCTCTGTGGCAGCCCTTCAAATATTGGAAGGCTGCTATCCTGTCTCCCCTGGTCCTTCTCTTCCCTAGACTAGCCAGGCCCAGTTCCTGCAACCGTCCATCGTATGTTTTAGCCTCCAGTCCCTTCATCATCCTAGTTGCTCTTCTCTGCACTCTTTCTAGAGTCTCCACATCTTCTTTATAGTGTGGTGACCAAAATTGGATGCAGTACTCCAGGTGTGGCCTTACTAAGACTTTATAGAGTGGTATTAGGGTATCAGGGCCCCTTAAGGTCATCTAATCAAACGCTCCATCCAGTTTTCCTGTCTGCTGGTGCTCCATTCCATAGCCTGGTCAGTCGAAGCTTTCCTGAACTTAAATAGCCTCCAAATCCTGGCTTTTCTCCTGAAACTTGAACCCGGAGCTCACTGTTCACCGGTCGTGGTGGCGGCATCTCTGCTATGTTCACAGTTGCGTTATGTGTTGGCTCAATCCGCTACAAGGTCGAATTCACCCAACGGACGAAAGCAAAATCGTACGAAACAAACAATGGTTTAAATGTGGGGTTCACAAACCCAGCCTTAGCAGGAGTTGGGAAGAAACCGGTTGGCGGCCTCCAGTTGTTTGGGATTTGGACCAACGGAAGGAGGATAGGTTTGGTGGACACACCTGGTTCTATAGGGGCTTGCTTCAAGGGAGACCAAGTTACGGGGGACCACCAAGAAGAGAAGGACGCAGAGAGAGTTTGGCATGGATGGTGCTACAATCATCTCACTTGAGTTCTTCTGGGCTGTTGGGGAATATCCGGAGGGAAGACACCTCAGATGGACTATTTCAATCTTCTGAAGCATTCTGAAATTTGGAAAGGTCTCGGTGAGATGTCCATTCATGAGGAACCACTTGTGGATTAAGAACACTATGATGGATGCTCTTTGTTTTGACCGAGGCTTCCCAAGATCTTGAAGCAAACTCCTTGTCCCAATAAAAAAACCCTTTTATTAATTGACTGTGAATTCTGCTCATTCACATCCAGCAAAGTCTTTCAAGGGAGGATTTACAGTCACAGACCTCATCTGGCTTGGAGAGCTGCCAGGCCGATCTCTGCAGAACTTGGCCAGGAGCCTCGGTGAGTAAGGAACCAATGAAGTGAACTAATGGTCTCCTGCAAACTCCACTCCCCTGTCGCTCCTCTTTTATTCCCTCTGGGAGGGGCCATTCATCGTCCACCTGTGGCCTTACTCCCAATTCGACCCCCTGTTCTTTAGCTCTTCCCTTCGTCTGGCAGCTCTGTGCATGCCCACACTGGGAACAGGCTCCAGCTCTTCATCTGCCTCACTGATGTCTGACTCCGAAGGCAGCTGATCTGGCATACGGCCCTGGCCCCCTCTCTGCCTCCGACACAGAGCCCTCCTCAGAGCCTTCCCCAGACTCCAGGACTGGCCCATCTTCCTCCTCTGTCCGAATCTGCTTGCAGCTCCGCTGACCGCTGGTAGGCCACAACACTTTTCTTCTTCGAATCCCAAATTGTCGACTCTGTCCTCAAACCAGACGTGAGAACATTTTACTGATGGATCCTGGGACCATTCTTGGTACATAAAATGCTTCCCGGAGATCTTACTTGGCCGGAATTCTTCCTTCGACTTACCCATCTCACGGCTAAGATTTAAAAAGGAAAAAAAAAAAGTGAAGAAGCCACATCTACCTTAAACATCCTGGGCAGATCCAGCTGTGGTTAAGAACATCTAAATAATGATGTTAGCACTGATTAAGGCAACGTCGGTAACCGGAGAACGGTAGAGAATAGAATAGAATTTCTTTATTGGCCAAGTGTGGTTGGGCACAGAAGGAATTTGTCTTTGGTGTACATAAAGAAAAAATAAAATAGAATACATTCATCAAGAATCATAAGATACAACACTTAGTGATAACCATCGGTTGCTAATAAGCAATCAAATCATAGCAGAAAACAAATAAAACAACGTAAACTTTAAAGATACCAGCAAGCTTTTCAATCATTTTCGATGAAATGGAAAAACCATGGAACCAAATCCATTTGGTTTCATGGAAGATCTTAATCGATGTTGCTTTTTACCAAGATGGAAGGCTTACGAATACACCCCCCCTCTTTTGCATCTGTCTGTCTGATTGTGTATGTGTGTGTGTGTGTGTGTAGTTTCAGGCTTTGTGTTTTCCAAAAAAGGGAGGGGAGGGGAAAGGGAAATAGCCACAGGCTAAAGCTCATTTTTCTAACCAACAACAACACAAAAAATATCTATAAAGCGGGTTTTTTTGGGTAAAAAAAATCATGTCCATTTGAAGGATGTCCCCAAGGCCTTCTCAAACCAGCTCTAAGAATAACTTTGATTTCTCTCTCTCTCTCTCTCTCTCTCTCTCGTACTCCACCGAGCGCAAGCTGAACCCAAAAAGATTGCAGCTTTTTTTTTTTAAAAAAAAATTAAGTTTATACTAAGAATTTCCTTCGGTCTGATTTCGCCAGGCACTGGCGGTTCGATTCCTCTTTGCGGATATGCTTCTGTGCTGGGTTTCGGGGTTTGTGGATGAGGAAATCCATCTTTTTTTTCCCCCTTTTCAAATAATAAATATAATTTTGCGGAAGGCAAAATTCCAACGGTTCCCCCCACCCCACCCCCCGGTTTAAAGTACCAGCATTTACTTTAATTCATTAAACGTTCGGATGGCGGCTTTTGTTTTCAGCGTGCCTTGTGTGAAGCTGCCTGTTAAAAAGCATAATGACAAGGCATTAGAGACCCTGAGAGCAATTAACAGCCTGCTTAATTAGCCCGAGGAATTAAAATTTGAGTGGCTGGTCTTTGCTTAAAGACTGGGTGTGAGTGTGCGGAGTGTAAAGTAAAGCCGTTACCTGATTGTGCATTGATTAAAATAGGCTGCCCCCCCCCCCCGGCCGTAGGCAATTTATTTCCCTCTCTCTCCCCACCCACCACCCACCCCAACCTCGTAATAATTGAATATACAACTGTTTAAATATTCCAAACTGCCTCTATAAACAAGCCGTCTATTATGGGCTAGGACGTGGCCCATAAAGAGGAGGGGGAGACCCTCCCCCCCAACCCCCTTTTTCCACTTGGTAGAATATTCGGCATTATCCTCCACCCGTTCTTATTCAATTGGATTACATCCAATTTGCCTGCCAAGCCCTTTTAATTCACTTTCACCCCCCCCCCCCACTCAAAGAGCGAAGCCTCGGTGCAAATTCTGTGTGCAGGAATGTTCCTTGCGCTTGCTTTACGGCGTGCTTAGGCGGGTGCCTCCTTTAGCGACCGAGAGATCGGTGGGAATGATCCGCCTTTCGGCAGCCGCCTCCTCTTGCCGCCTTGTGCATTTTTTTCCCCTAGAAATTTTTTTATTTTTGTTCTCTTACATACCATTTTGAGTATACATTCACATTTGTTATTCTTCTGTATATTTATCATCCTTAGACATTTATTATTTCATTTAATAGGTTATAATATACAGTTTGGGTTGCTTTATTTACCATCTCTTCCATCTGTTGTAACACCACCTTATTTTCCCTTTCTTTTCTCCCTCCCTCCCTTCTCTGCTTTCTTCCATCCTCCTCTCCTTCCCCTTCCTTCTTCCCTTATCTTTCTCTTACTCCTACTCTCTCTCTTCCCCTCCCTACCCTCTTTCCGTCTCTTCCTCTCCCTTCAATCCTTCTCTCCTTCCCTCTTTCTTCCTTCCTTCTTCTCCTTCCTCTTCCTTCTTCCCTTCCCTTCCCTTTCCCCTACTCCTACTCTTCCTCTTCCCCTCCCTACCCTTTCTCCTTCTCTTCCTCTCCCTTCCATCCTTCTCTCCTTCCCTCTTTCTTCCTTCCCTCCTCTCCTTACTTCTTACTTCTTCCCTTCCCTCTTCCCTACTCCTACTCTTCCTCTTCCCTACCCTTTCTCCTTCTCTTTCTCTTCCTTCCACCTTCCTCTCTTTCCCTTTCTTTCCTCTTTCCCTCCTCTCCTTCCCTTCCTTCCTTCCCTCCTCTCTTTAACTCTTCCTTCTTCCCTTCCCTCTCCCCTACTCCTACTCTTCCTCTTCCCCTCCCTACCCTCTCTCCTCTTTCTCTCCCTTCCACCTTCTTCTCCTTATCTCTTTATTCCTTCCCTCTTCTCCTTCCCTCTTCCTTCTTCCCTTACCTCTCCCCTCCTCCTCTCTTCCTCTTCCCCTCCCTACCCTCTCTCCTTCTCTTCCTCTCCCTTCCATCCTCCTCTCCTTACCTCTTCCTTCCTTCCTCCTCTCCTTAACTCTTCCTTCTTCCCTTCCCTCTTCCCTACTCCTACTCTTCCTCTTCCCCTCCCTACCCTCTCTCCTTCTCTTCCTCTCCCTTCCATCTTCCTCTCCTTCCCTCTTTCTTCTTTTCCCCATTCTCCTTTCATTCTCTCCTCCTCTCTCCCTTTCTTTTCTATTGTTGTAGGTGTCTCTTTCTGATCTCAGTTTATATTTCCATGTGTTTCCTTGGCAAACCCAAATAAAATTTGGCATCCTTTCTTATTCCCTTACCTTCGCTAATCTATCCTAACTATGTCGTCCTGTCCCCCCGTTTATATCTTGCTCTTGAATATATACTTAACATATTTAATATTTTCTTTTCTATTTTCCCCTTCTTCCCCCCACCCCTCTGCTTTTCCATTTAACAGTGCATTGTCTAGGTTTTAGATCTGCCACAAAAAGGTGGCTCAGTGGCTAAGATTCTGAGCTTTGTCGATCAGAAAGGTCGGCAGTTTGGCGGTTCGAATCCCCAGCGCCGCGTAACAGAGCGAACTCCCGTGGCTTGTCCCAGCTTCTGCCAAGCTAGCAGTTCGAAAGCACGTTAAAAAAAGCAAATAGAAAAAATAGAAACCACCTTTGGTGGGAAGGGAAAAGCGTTCGGTGCGCCTTCGGGAGTTGAGTCATGCCAGCCACATGACCACGGAGACGTCTTCAGACAGTGCTGGCTCTTCGGCTTTGAAGCAGAGATAAGCACCGCCCCCTAGAGTCGGGAACGACTAGATGGCCTCTGCATCTGGGCTGCAAAAATCTATTGCTTAATTTTATAAGGGTAGATGCTTCCTAGATACACGCCCGGTATGCTGTTGCCAACCGACCCAAAGGGGGGGGGGGGAAATATCATAATAATTTAGATTTGGATGTTCTTCCAGGGATGGCTTTCGGTTCAGTCAATCCTTCTCAACCTGCCAATTTTTTATTTCATCTCTTCCTGATGCCTTGGTTTAATACGGAGGCTGCCGTGTTTATAGAAGATCCGAGTAAACATTTTCGTAACCTCAACCTTTAATCAATGCAATCCTTCTAGGTTGCAGTTGCAAGAAAAAAAGTTGGCTGTAAACCGTTGCTTACTTCCTTTAGCTTAACTATTTCAACGAAAGGGGCTGCCACAAGGAAGAGGGAGAGGGGGCGGTCGAGCTATTCTCCAAAGCACCTGAGGGCAGGACGGGAAGCAACGGGTGGAAACTCATCCACAGAAGGATCTTGACAGACTTGAACATTGGACGCTGTCTAACAAAATGAAATTCAATGGTGAAAAGAGTCAGGTTCTACATTTAGGCAAGGAAAATGAAATGCACAGGTACAGGATAGGTGGCACCTTGCTCAATAGTAGTAACTGTGAGAGGGATCTTGGAGTCCTAGTGGACAACCGTTTAAATAGGAGCCAGCCGTGTGCAGCAGCTGCCAAAAAAGCCAGCACAGTTCTAGGCTGCATCAACAGAGGGAGAGAATCAAGATCACGGGAAGTGTTGATACCACTTTATAAGGCCTTGGGAAGGCCACACTTGGAATATGGCATCCAGTTTTGGTCACCACAATGTAGAAAAGATGTGGAGACTCTAGAAAGAGTGCAGAGAAGAGCAACAAAGAGGATTTAGGGGACTAGAGACTAAAACATATGAAGAACGGTTGCAGGAACTGGGTATGTCTAGTTTAATAGAAAGAAGGACTAGGGATGACATGATAGCAGTCTTCCAATATCTCAGGGGTTGCCCCAAAGAAGAGGGAGTCAAGCTATTCTCCAAAGCACCTGAGGGGAGGGCAGGAAGCAATGGGTGGAAACTAATCAAGTAGAGAAGCAACCTAGAACTAAGGAGAAATTTCCTGACAGTCAGAACAATTAACCAGTGGAACAACTTGCCTCTAGAAGTTGTGGATGCTCCAACACTGGAAGTTTTTAAAAAGAGATTGGATTTGTCTGAAGTGGTGGAGGGTTTCCTGCCTAAGCAGGGGGTTGGACTAGAAGACCTCCAAGGTCCCTTCCAAGTAAGACTGCAGATGTTCGGTGGTTCAAGAGGAGAGATGGATAAGATAAAAATGGTGCCATGAGAGAGAGAGAGAGAGAGAGAGGGAGAGAGAGGGGAGAGAGGGAGAGAGAGAGAGAGAGAGAGAGAGAGAGAGAGACAGTAAATGCCAGCGTTATGACGGTCTTATCATCTTAACCTAATTAGGGTTCTTTAGCCAAATATGGATCTCTCCGGGCCATCATTCCAAAGCCAACGGGTTTTAGTGGATGCGTGTGTGTGTTTTTAGGAGAAAAGATTAAGTTTTAAAGAGATTAGACAATTCCCCTCCATCGCTCCCCCGTCCCTGCAAGACATTAGCCGTTCAAAAATGAGAAAAATGTCCTTAAGTCCCTGCAAAGGAGGGCGACCGAACAGACTTCCTTTTGTTCCCTTCTAATTCTCGGCTGTCAACAATGCCAAATGTCGCTGTCTTTTTCCCCATGTGCGGGATCCGGGAACACGGTTTTATCTGTCGCCACCAAAGCCAAGCGGGGCGGTGGCATTAAGGGCTGGTGGTGAAATGAGAAGGCTCCCATGGACGGCGGAGGAGAAAATCAACCGGGCCACCCACACGGTTGGCTGACGGAAAGCTTGACTCCCGCCAGTTCTGAGAACCGAAGAGGAATGGAAGGTCATCCAGTCCAACCCAGAGGTGGGATTGAAGAAGGTTAGCCACTGGTTCTACGCCCTGTGGCTGGGTGGGCGTGGCCATGGTGGGCGTGGCATACTCGGCCTCCTGCAGCGTGGCGTTTTTCTCGAGCCTCTGGGAGGGCGAAGACGTTTTCGGGCTTCCGGAGCTTCCAGGAGGCCCGGTTTTCGCTCTCCCAGAAGCTCTGAGCGCGCCCTGCAATTACCTGGCATGATGAACAGGCTGCGTGGAGACTCCTGGGTGGGGCGCGGCCAGCTAGTCCTTGCAACTGCCGGTTCGGCGAACCGGATGTAAAATCAGCATCCGGTTTGCCCGAACCGGTACGAACCGGCTCAATCCCAGCCCAGCTCCAACCCCAGATCAGGTGAAGAGCCTTCCACCAACAGCATCCCCAACAGACAGATCCTTCAAACCCTTCCTTGGTGGAAACCTCTCCGAGACCCTTCCGAGCCTCATCTCTTCCATGGTGGAACAGCTGTTTTCCGCTAGAAATTTCTTCCTCAAGGTCCACCCTTATGTCCACAGGCTGGCCGGGGAATTTGGGGAGTTGAAGCCCACCTTATCTTAGAATAGAATAACAGATTTGGAAGGGACCTTGGAGGTCTTCCAGTCCAACCCCACTGCTTAGGCAGGAAACCCTACTACACCACTTCAGACAAATGGTTATCCAGCATCTTCTTAAAGACTTCCAGTGTTGGAGCTTTCACAACTTCTGTGAATCAATATGTCTAGATGATAGAAGCGATGATGATGACAGAGAGAGATTGATGATAGAGATAGACAGACAGACAGACGTAGGTAGGTAGGGATGATGGATGGATGGATGGATGGGATAGATAGATAGATAGACAGACAGACAGACAGACAGACAGACAGACAGACAGAAGACAGACAGACAGACGTAGGTAGGTAGGTAGGTAGGGATGATGGATGGATGGGATAGATAGATAGATAGATAGATAGATAGATAGATAGATAGACAGACAGACAGACAGACAGACAGACAGACGTAGGTAGATAGGGATGATGGATGGATGGATGGATGGATGGATGGGATAGATAGATAGATAGATAAAGAGAGAGAGAGAGAGAGAGAGAGAGAGAGATACCATAGATAGATAGATAGATGGATGGATGGATGGATGGATGGATGGATGGATGGATGGATGGATAGATAGACAGACAGACAGACTTAGGTAGGTAGGGATGATTGATGAATGGATGGGATAGATGATAGATAGATAGATAGATAGATAGATAGATAGATAGATAGACAGACAGACAGACAGATAGACAGACATAGGTAGGGATGATGGATGGATGGATGGATTGATGGATGGGATAGATAGATAGATAGATAGATAGATAGATGGATGGATGGATGGATGGATGGATGGATGGATGGATGGATGGATGGATGGTTGGATGGATGGATGGATGGATGGATGGATGGATGGATAGATGGATGGATAGATAGATATGGATGGGGAGACAGAGAGACAGATGATATAGAGAGGTAGATAGATGATAGATAGAAAAGATAGAATAACAGTGTTGGAGCATTCGCAACTTCTGGAGAAAAGTTGTTCCACTGATTAATTGTTCTAACTGTCAGGAAATTTCTCCTTAGTTCTAAGTTGCTTCTCTCCTTGATTAGTTTTCCACCTGTTGCTTCTTGTCCTGCCTTGAAGTTGCCAAGGTTTGGGAAATGAGATGTTTGAAGAATTAGAACTGAGCCACGAAGCTTCTTCGATCCATCAATCTTCTCGTGGCCGGTTTGAGACGTTGGTAGGCATAGGATACTAAGAACTATGCCACAGCCTTGGAATAGTTCTACCGCGCTACATATTACTGTTTATTTCTTAACTATCTGATAACCCAGCGTTACCAGCTATTTATTTATAGGGGGGAAGTGTCCGGATCAAACTTAAACTTTAATCCCAACACTGGCCGAATCCTTGCCTGAATGCAAACTGATAGCAATAGCAGTGGACTTATATACCGCTTCATAGGGCTTTCAGCCCTCTCTAAGCGGTTTACAGAGAGTCAGCATATTGCCCCCAACAATCTGGGTCCTCATTTTACCCACCTCGGAAGGATGGAAGGCTGAGTCAACCCTGAGCCGGTGAGATTTGAACCGCTGAACTGCTGATCTAGCAGTAGCCTGCAGTGCTGCATTTAACCACTGCGCCACCTTGGCTCTTACTGATTCAGAAAATTGAACTTGAGAATGACAGGTGGACGAATCTTCCCTGTCTCCTGATCCTTTCAGATCTTCTGGGAAGCTCCCGCAAGCTGGCAGGACTCTATAGATCGAGGGATGGGTGGCTTCCTCTCCAGAGGTAGATCTCTCCCTGCCAATAAGACGTCCCTGTTGTCAGGGCACCCTGTAGATCCCTGCACCCGCTCCTTGGCTAGTCCCGTGGGTAGGCTAGGATTTACCTCGCCCACATGATGGAGCTTTCTGGGAGGCAGTTGAGAAGAGCTTTGTGTTCTTCTTAAAGGACCATCTGTGTTCGCCTCTAAATCTCTTCCTTGTGACCTCCCTCCCATGGACGGTATCTATCCAATGCGCCAGATTCGCACATTGTCAGAGCCAAGGGGTGGGAGTGTCCCACTGGTATCAACATTTCCCCTCCTGCAGGGAAATCTGTCAAGGAGAGAAGCAACTTAGAACTAAGGAGAAATTTCCTGACAGAGAGAGCAATTAATAAATGGAACAGAAGTTGCCTCCAGAAGTTGTGAATGCCCCAACACTGGAAGTCTTTAAGATGATGTTGGATAGCCATTTGTCTGAAGTGGTGTAGGGCTTCCTGCCTGAGCAAGGGGTTGGACTAGAAGACCTCCAAGGTCCCTCCCAACTCTGCTATTCTATATTCTATCAGTGAATGAATTGGAATAGAGCTGGAAGGGACCTTGGAGGTCTTCTAGTCCAACCCCCTGCTCAAGCAGGAGACCCTAGACCATTTCAATCAATCAATCAATCAATCGATCAGAATAGAGCTGGAAGGGACTTTGGAGGTCTTCTAGTCCAACCTCCTTCTCAAGCAGGAGACCTTAGACTATTTCAATCAATCTGTCAGAATAGAGCTGGAAGGGACCCTGGAGGTCTTCTAGTCTAGCCCCCTGCTCAAGCAGGAGACCCTAGACCATTTCAATCAATCAATCAATCAATCAGGATAGAGCTGGAAGGGACCTTGGAGGTCTTCAATCAATCAGTCAATTCAATCACTCAATCAATCAGAATAGAGCTGGAAGGGACCTTGGAGGTCTTCTAGACCAACCCCCTCCTCAAGCAGGAAGCTCTAGATCATTTCAGACAGGTCCAGTCTTTTCTTAAAAGCCTCCAGTGATGGAGCAACCCACAACTTCTGGTGGCAAGCTGTTCCTCTGGTTAATTGTTCTTACTGTTAGGAAGTTTCTCCTTATTTCTAAGTTGCTTCTCTCCTTGATTAGTTTCCATCCGTTGCTTCTTGTCCTGCCTTCTGGTGCTTTGGAAAATAAGTTGACCCCCTCTTCTTTTGGGCAGCCCCCCAAATGCTGGAATGCTGCTATCATGTCCCCGCTAGACCTTCTTTTCATTAAACTAGAGTTTCATGTTTAATTAATAAAGTATATAATAATAATGACCTAAAAAACATTTCCTATGCGTCTTTTTAAAAAAATAATAATTGTATTTTGTTTTAGAAATTTTCTTTATTTATTTGCCAGCTGTGTCTGGTCCACTGAGTCCAGGCAGCTTACAAGCGGTGTGTAACTGGGCCTAACCCAACCATACAAATCGAATTTAGAAACTCAAATCCTTTCTTACAATAACATAAAAACAGGGGACCGCCTTAGAGGAATAAAAGCATCAGGAAAAACGCACCGGGACTTCAATTTTAGGGCGGCCTGGCCGCATAATCCGCTGAAACACGCAGCCACAAATACATTTAAATAATAAAGATAATTACACCAACTCAGCCCCCACCCCACCCCTCAAAAAAGGGGAACCAATCGAGAGTAATTAAAAACACCAATGCAGGCATAAGAGGCGCGTGCAATATTTGGAGCTGTTTTATTTCATTTTGCGTTCAATTACGCCGCTTTGCGTACTTTTGGGGTGGAACGGCGGGATAAATATAGGTTGGGGGTGTGTGCATGCGCTCGCCCAGCGAGGGGTCTGCAAATGAGCCTTGAATGGATTTGAATTTCCACCACGCTGATTGGGGACGTCATCTTGATTTGATTTGGAATTTCAAATTTTCTCCCTAGAAAGTTTGCCCACAAAAAGCACCTCCCAGAGGGAGGCAAATTTTTCCAGATCAACACATTTTCGGGGTTTTAAAGGAAAGCACAGGTGACATGAATTTGGGTGGGGGGAGTGTGGCTCCAGAGCACTTAATTAATGTAACCCTTTCGGAATGGATGCAATATGGCTCCGGGTGATGTTTTTTTAAAGATTTCCATGAAATTTTTGAATTTCTCTCTCTCTCTCTCTCTCTCTCTCTCTCTGCCATTGCCAAAAGGGTGGACTGTGTTGATTGTATTCTGTATTAACTAATCTAAATTAGATGCATAGATATAGTTATAGATAGATATTAGCGGGATACCCGTGCTTTGGGATGAAACTGTGATCGGGCTGTGCAGAAGGAATTCCGTTCACAATCCGTTGGCTCAGTGACGGTCGGTGATTGAAACACAGAAGGGAATATCGCTCCCGCCGCCTTGAGACCGGAAGCAGTTCCGTAGGTGGAAGGCGTAGACATTTTGGTGAGGTACTGACGTTTAGTACTATAAGGAGCCTCAGACCTCTCCTGAGGGAAGAAGTGAAACATCTGCCAGTTTGAACTGAGGTAACGGAATGTGAGGCAACTGGCAGTTGGAACAGAGTTCTTTTCAGGTGAGGAGGGGGAGTAGAACGCCTTAGCATCAGAGCATGTTAATATAAGACATCTGGCAGTTGGAACAGAGTTCTTTTCAGGAGGGGAGGGGAAGTAGAACTCCTTAGCATCAGAGCGTGTTGATTACTGTATAAGAAATACTAATGATCTGATGGTCATTTCGAAAAAGCCTTTCTTAGTGAGCACCTAGAAGCCAAGAGGAACATACGTGCCAAATTTCAAGTTTGTAGGCTTTACAGTTTTGGAGGTTGTTCTCCACTCACTCGTGATGAGTGAGATATATAGATACAGTTATCCCAACCAATTGGGAATCTGAATCATTCAGGGATACAGAATACAGAGTTAAGAGAGTTGGAAGGGACCTTGGAGGTCTTCTTGTCCAGTTCCCTGCTCAAGCAGGAAAGCCTATACCATTTTGGACAAATGGCTGTCCAGTCTCTTCTTAAAAACCTCTGGTGATGGGAGCAGTCACAACTTCTTGTGACAAGTTGTTCCACTGGTTAATTGTTCTCACTGTCAGGAAGTTATCCCTTACTTCTAGGTTGGATTTTTCTTTGATAAATTCCCATCTGTTCTTTTTTTAATCTGGTCTTCGGGGGCTTTGGGGAATAAGTTGACCAACTCCTCTCTGTGGCAGCCCCTCAAGTATTGGAAGACTCTATCATGTCTCCCCTGGTCCTTCTCTTCCCTAGACTAGCCAGGCCCAGTTCCTGCAACAATCCATCGTATGTTTCAGCCTCCAGTCCCTTCATCATCCTGGTTGCTCTTCTCTGCCCTTTTTCTAGAGTCTGAATCAATAGAGGGCAGAAAACTCTCACATTGCTAGGTTCTAATTTCAAGTTTTAGGCTTCAAGAGGATGGCTTGGAGAGAAAGAGAGGTGACGGGTAAAAAAAACACGAGGCGAACAGTTTTGAAATGGTGCGTCTCCCAATACCTGGCTTACATCACAACGTTAAGCTGTTCGTCATATTTAAGAATAAGACCAATCTCCCTTTCCCCGCACAAATGTGACTTACCTACCTAGCTTTGCAATTATTCTGACTGCAGTAAAATACATCCATAACCCTGAAGGCGGTCCAACCACATCGTGCAAAAAATCACGTTTTATCTTAAAGAGAGGTACCATTTTTGCTTCCCCTCCCAAATTTTTTTTATCTCCAGTGTATCTTTATTTAGCAAGGTGGCTTCTCTCTTCCTCTTGCACAGCCACAAATTAAAGTCCCTTTCCCTGTCTTCTAGCCCTTGCAAACGAGACTGTGCTATTTGTGAAATCATAAAATAATAACAATCATTTTAAGAAGTGCAAGATACTTGGTGGATACCTAGGAGGCTGGCAGCAACCCATGCCAACCATCAGGGCCAGTCAATGATATTTGTGATATATTTTTAAATGTTCAGTTAACCGAGTTTCGTGTTTAATGAATCATCATCATCATCATCGTTCTATCGGTTGCGTTGGCCTTCTCACAATCAGCTCTTTCCCCAAACCTTCTTCCAACCGCCGGACTCGGCTGCTCGTTGTTCCTAATATTCAGACGGCGGGCCCAATTTTTAGAATATTCTCTTTCCTTCGGTTCTGATTAATGTTCTGCAGAAACTCCATCATTGCCCAGCGATCAGCCTCCCCTTCAGCCATTTGGCTGGGCTGATAATTTACGAGCCGAGCTGGCAATTTGCAAGCCTAATAATGCAAAGCAAGGAAGAAGGGAGGGGAAAAAAGGCGGGTGGATTTTTTTTTTCAGGGGCGAGTGGGAAGCCTGGCTATTAAGAAAACCTGGGCCAGATAGATTTTGTGGCAGGCGAAGTATTTAGATTAAATCAACGTGATGAAAAAGAGTTACAAGATACCAGGGGAGAAGCGTGAAAGATTCACCCAAAAAGTTAATAAGAGTTCAAATCCTGAAAAGTGGCAAGAGATGATGGAGACACACATATATATTTTTTTAAAACATGGTGTTTATTTTATTAAGTGTTAGGAAAAAGAAGAAGCAGAAAGTAGAAATTGGGAAAATAGCGTTAGGTATACTGAAATATAATAGAACATATTACAATGACTATGTATACACAAATGTTAGAAGTTGAAATATTATGATAATGTATATTTAAATGGTATGGTCATTATTAGAATTGTGTGTAAAGTATATTGACCCAGACAATATACTGTTCACCAAGCATTTTTGGATGTTAAAGAAAAAAACATGGAGTGGAATAGAAATAAATAGAATGGAATGGAATAGAATAGAATAGAATATAGAAAATAGAATAGAATAGAATATAGAATATAGAAAATAGAATAGAATAGAATATAGAAAATAGAATAGAATAGAAAATAGGAAATAGAACAGAATAGAATAGAAAATAGAATAGAAAATAGAAAAAAATAGAAAATAGAAAAAAATAGAAAATAGAAGAGTAGAAAATAGAATAGAATAGAAAATAGAATAGAATGGAAAATAGAATAAATAGAAAATAGAATAGAATAGAATAGAAAATAGAAAAAATAGAAAAAATAGAAAAAATAGAATAGAATATAGAAAATAAAATGAAATAGAAAATAGAATAGAATAAAATAGAATAGAAAATAGAATAGAAAATAGAAAATAGAATAGAATAGAATAGAATAGAAAATAGAAACTAGAAAACAGAAAATAGAATTGAATAGAAAATAGAATAGAATAGAAAACAGAAAATAGAATAAAATAGAAAATAAAATAGAATAGAATATAGAAAATAGAATAAAATAGAAAATAGAATGGAATGGAATAGAATAAAATAGAGAATAGAATAGAAAATAGAAAATAGAAAAAAATAGGAAATAGAATAGAATAGAAAATAGAATAGAATAAAAAATAGAATAGAATAGAATATAGAAAATAGAATACAATAAAAAAATGGAATGGAACGGAATAGAATAGAATAGAATAGGCCAAGCGTGGTTGGACACACAAGGAATTTGCCATTGGTGCATATGCTCTCAGTGTACATAAAGAAAAATAAAATACATTCATAAAGAATCATAACATACGCGCGCGCATACACACACACACACTCACACCCTCACAATCTGGGCTTTCTCTGGAGCTTTGGAATTTTTCTTCCAGCCTTGACATCATTTAAAGCAAATGGGTATCAGGGAAGCCGAGCGTCCCCGGAGCCTCAATAAATATTTGATCAGCCGTAATGGAAATTGTCACAGGCATCTAATTGTATCATACGTTATCAACAAAGATATCAAAATAAGAACTGCCCTTTGACACCCCCACCCCCCCTTTCTCCGCCTCCTTCCCGGGGTCTTCTGATACCGCCAAGCCGGGATGGAGAGGGGTGTGTGTGTGTGTGTGAAATCGGCGGGATAAATAATGAGGCCAGTCGGGAAGGCATAATTTTAAAAAACGAAAAAAATTCCTGCAAAAAATAAAGGCCGTCCTTCCCCACCTCCTCCCTCGAAACGGGAAGGAAATTATTCCAGAGTTTAGAAGAGGAGAGAGGCTGCCTGCTTGGAAATCCCAGGAAAGGAAAGGAAAAGCAGGAAAGGAATGCCTTTCCTTTTATTTTATTTTAATTTTATCTTTAGGGTGCAAAAGGGGTGAAGGGATTCAAGCAGTCACTTGCAAGCTCAGGAATGGAAAGAAAAATAAAACGACTGCCTTTTGTTTTTTGTTTTTGTGGGGCCAAAAGTGCTGGTTTTAGGAATATAGATCCCTTTAAAATACTGTTTTCAAAAAAAAATAAAAAAAGGAATTAGGATTGGGATTGGAACAGTTTCTCTCAAGCGTGGCCAACTCCAGCGATGCTGGGCAGGCTCCCTAACCACCCATTCATAATCCACCCACCAATCGTTAATATATTATTTCGCCCGCCGTTTATTTTTATTCTTTATTCTTATTGCCTTTCATGCATTTCTTGGCCTAATAAAAATCGGTGGCTGGATAGGACTGGGATTCCCTTTTTTTTTTTTTAAATGCCTTTGCAGAATCTTTTTACTCTTCCTCAATATCTCCCCGTCGCCCCAAATTATTTGGGGGGGAAAAGTGCAGTTTGTTCTATTTTCTCTATGTCAATGATGCCCCTGTAATTCAACTGTTCCCCAATTGGGATTTTTATATATATATATATATATATATTGGTGTTTCCAGGAGTAACTTAGGATAGGATAACAGAATAGGATAGGATCCAGTAGGATAGGTTAGAATAGAATAGAATATGGGACAGAATAGAAAATTGGATAAAATTAAAAAATGGGATAGAATATAATATTAGAATGTAGAAATAGAATAGAACAGAACAGAACAGAATAAAATGCAGAATGGAATGGAATAGAATAGAATAGAATAGAATAGAATAGAATATGGGACAGAATAGAAAATGGAATAAAATTAAAAAATGGGATAGAATATAATATTAGAATGTAGAAATAGAATAGAATAGAACAGAACAGAATAAAATGCAGAATGGAATGGAATAGAATAGAATAGAATAGAATAGAATAGAATAGAATATGGGACAGAATAGAAAATGGAATAAAATTAAAAAATGGGATAGAATATAATATTGGAATGTAGAAATAGAATAGACTAGACTAGAATAGAACAGAATAAAATGCAGAATGGAATGGGATAGAATAGAATAGAACAGAACAGAATAGAATAGAATAGAATATGGGACAGAATAGAAAATGGGATAAAATTAAAAAATGGGATAGAATATAATATTGGAATGTAGAAATAGAATAGACTAGAATAGAATAGAACAGAATAAAATGCAGAATGGAATGGGATAGAATAGAATAGAATAGAATAGAATAGAACAGAACAGAACAGAATAGAATAGAATAGAATATGGGACAGAATAGAAAATGGGATAAAATTAAAAAATGGGATAGACTATAATATTGGAATGTAGAATAGAATAGAATAGAATTGAATAGAATAGCATTCAGAATAGACTAGACTAGGATAGGATAGAATAGAATTCTTCATTGGCCAAGTATGTTGGACACACAAGGAATTTCTCCTTAGGTGTTAGTAGTAGCCGTTGTTTTGGAAAGAAGCTTTTGGACCGATGGGTAGTAGGATCAATCGTTTTACAACGAGGCCTGGGCGGCCTTGAACATTAGGAGCGAATGGCTTTTCCGATGCTGTGAACGTGGGGAGCGATGGGGGTGGGGAAAACAGGAAAAATAAACACCCCACCAAAATCAATTTTCGGAAGACGTTAACTACAGTCCGAGGCTCTTATAAACACCCATTCATTTCGTAGGAAGAACACAAGAGGCAGCCGGGAAATCCAAGTCGAGTTTAGACACAGCTGGGGGGGGGGGTGTCTTTTACAAAGCGGGCACGGTTTCAAAACATAAACCCTTTGCCAAAGTTTACCTTTCAAAAGCTGGCTTTTACTTTCTAGATTTCCCTCTCTCTCCCCCCCCTCAAATAAATAAATAAAAAGAAGGAATATTTCTGGGCCAGACAAAACCGAGCCATTAATCAGTTTTCACATCTCCTGCCCAGCTCTCCGCCGACTGGTTTCTCAGCAACTTTGGGACAAAGATGAACTAAGGCATCCTGTCTTAGTGGGACAAGGCGAAGAGAAGCAGTTACATTTTTTTTAATTAAAGAGTTTTAATAGATTTTACAAATGTTTCCCCTTCCCCTCCCCTCCCCCCACCCCAACCCTACCCCCCCCCTCCAACCCTCCCTCACCCCCAACCTCCCAGAGCAAAATACAGGGTATAAACATTTAACAATCATACACTAAGATAAGATAACTAACTGTAGCATCCTCCCTCCCTCTTGTACTTTAACCCCCCTTTTATTAAACTTTAGATAAATTGTAACATTCCTTGTTCATTCATTCGTAAGCTAGCTGAAATTTCTTAGTCCCATATTTATTTTGAATGTAATCAATCCATCTTCTCCATTCCAGCTTGTATTTCTCATCTGAATGGTCCTTCAAATATGCTGAGATTTTGGCCATCTCTGCTAAGTTTACTACTTTTGGAGATATTTTTTATTTATTTTCCATTTTCATAACATAATCACATATTACATAGCCAATATCCTATTGTATTAAGTAGTAATTACATCAGTTCCTCTTGCCATCAACGCCCAGAAAGATAAAAACCCATTATTAGCTCTTCTGCTCTCCATACACCTCTTTCTTCTACCTCTCTCCTACCTCCTTTCTTCCCTC